>NC_134690.1:128735254-129036712 GCF_050947455.1 Rhinoderma darwinii | reverse complement strand
CTTTATAGGGGATAGTTTTCTAAGTTTTTCTAGTATGTGTATATATATATATATATATATATATATATATATATAAATGATATGATTAAATATGGTTGGCATTATAGCCCTCACCAGGGGATTGTTATGATCCAACCTGTTAGAAATGCAAATTCCTGCATACCTTTTTCGAATAATTCAAACTATGATTGCAGTGATAAATTATTAGGCATTATTATTATTTATATAGCTTTATTATCTTCTGTGGTGCTGCACAGTAAGTTGAAGAACTGGTGTGGGTAATATATATTATGAAAAGCACATATATAAAATCAATTTCATAGCGTAATATAGACGTCCTCAACCTTTTGGATCCTGTGAACTACATTTAACTCTGTGTGATATTCGGGAGCCACATTCAAGTCAGACACGAAGATGAGACATGTTAAATGTCGGAAACAAGAAAACATGGCATTGCAATCATTCACAAATAAATATTTCAATGTGAAATATAACACTCAGCACATATACAAGCGTAGGGAGCTTCAGGCATTTAGTAATTATTTCTTCAATCACAGATTGGATGAAGTAAATAAAGTGGCACATAGCGGTATTGAATGTTTTAAGTGGTACATACTAAAAAACATATAGGTTTTGTAACTCCCAAGTTAGCACTATATGGGAGTTACGATATGCCTACTGTCACAAAGGGTCTGTGGACCCACTGGGCCGTACCGCCTTGGCGGTATGGCAGCTGGCCAACAGGGCGCAAGTTAATGTCTATAGTTCGTATAGGTACCTGTGGTAGCTCGGACAGTAGCAAGGTAGGTTTGGCTGGGACCAGGCAGCAGGTAGACGTCAGGCGTGGTGAAGCAGGTCAGGCGTGGTATACAGCACGGCACAACTTTGGCTCAGCACAGTACTAGACCAGGATAGTATGGAATGCAGGGAACAGGAACAGACTAGGAGACCATTGTATAGACAAACTAGGGAAGCAACAACAATGTTCAGGCATCAAAGCAGGGTGCTGGACCCCTCTTATAGTCCAGGGTACTCACGGCCTGATGTTCATCAAAGTCCAGTGCGCGCGCTGCCCCTACGGGATCCGGCTCAGGTGAGTGGAAGCGAGCACTGGCGTCTCCTGAAGAGGAGGCTGGGGCCAGCACTTGCCGACTCGTGGCTGCAGCTGTCAGGGGGAGATTGGAGCCGACGGCCCGCAGCCACGGACATGACTCCTACACTATTGTCAATGTAAAAATCTTACAATAGCCTGTGGATATGGTCAGAGCCGGCCTTAGGATAGATGACGCCCCGTGCAAAATTATCTTTCTGCACCCCACCCCATCATTAATAATTTTTCCCATAAAAAGTATAATGCCCCCCACATTATAATGCCCTATATAGTGCCTCACACAGTATAATGCCCCTTTAGTGACCCCCATACAGTATAATAATATTTAATAATATTATATATTATAACTCCTTCAAGGACACAGTATTTTATCCTGTAATTGTGCCCACACAGTATGTGCCACACACAGTATATTTCCCCCTTTAGTGCCCCTACATAGTATAAAGTCCACTTAGTGGCTTCCACACAGTATAATGCCCCGTCCACTGGCTGTCACACACAGCCCCTCCCTTGTAGGTAATGTCTCCCTGTAGATTGTGCCATACAGCCTCCCTGTAGACAGTGTCATAATCCCCCACCTCCCCCTTGTAGACAGTGCCATACAGCCTCCCACCTCCACCATGTAGACAGTGCCCCACAAACAAAAAAAAATTGTACTCGCCTAGGCCCTGTTCCCACGACGAACTGAGCTGCTCCACAACGCCAATGACAGGATCCTTGCATAGGCCGGTGTGCTCCGGTAGCCTAGTACAGAGTTTCCCAACCTTTTCGGACTCAAGGTACCCCTGAAAAAAAAAATTCCTCAGGGCACAGCTACCAAAAATTGTTTCGAGAAAAACAGAAAATGGCTAAATACAAGCACTACACTCGTAGTGTATGTTCACACAACGTTTTTTGTAAGGCCGAAAAAGTCTGCCTCAAATTTCCTTCAGGAGTTTTGAGGCCGGATTTTTAGTTTTGACCGTTATTTGTCTTTTTTTATGCGTTTTTTTAAGCTGTTGAAGCTAACGCATAAGACGCAGGCAAAAAAGAAATTCAAACGAGCGCCGCAGGTATTTTCTGCTTCCTATTAATTTCAATTGTAGATCAGAGGTGGAAACCACTTGGAGACCATCAGTCCCCCACTCACAGTCAAATAACCACCAGCCCCACATTCACAGTAAAATAACCATCAGCCACTCACTCACAGAAAATTGACCATCAGCCCCCACTCACAGTAAAATGACCATCAGCCCCCACTCTCACTAAAATGACCATGAGCCTGCCACTCACAGTAAAATAACCATCAGCCCGCCACTCACAGTAAAATAACCATCAGCCCGCCACTCACAGTAAAATAACCATCAGCCCGCCACTCACAGTAAAATGATCATCAGTCCCCCATTCAGAGTAAAATGACCATCAGCCCGCCACTCTCACTAAAATGACCTTCAGCCCATCACTCACAGATGCCCTCTGTAGATAGTGCCACACAGCCCCTGTAGATAGTGCCACACAGCCCCTTGTAGGTAGTGCCACACAGCCCCTTGTAGGTTGGGCTACACAGCCCCCTTGTAGGTAGTGCTACACAGCCCCCTTGTAGGTAGTGCTACACAGCCCCCTTGTAGATGGTGCCACATAGACCCCTTGTAGGTAGTGTCACGCAGCCCCCTGTAGGTAGTGACACACAGCCCCCTTGTAGATAGTGCCACAGAGCCCCCTTGTACGTGGCGCCACACAGCCCACATGTAGGCAGTGCCACACAGCCCTTTGTAGGCAGTGCCACACAGCCCCCTTGTAGGTAGTGCCACACAGCCCCCTTGTAGGTAGTGCCACACAGCCCCCTTGCAGTAGGTAGTGCCACACAACTCCCTTGTAGGTAGTGCCAGACACCCCCTTGTAGGTAGTGCCACTCAAACCCCTTGTAGAAAGCCCCCCCCTTCCTGTATATAGCACCACTGTAGCTCCCTGAAGGAGCAGAATCCCCCTGTGGCCAGCAATTCCACTCCTTGGCGGAGCGCTTGATGTCTCTGTCCATATATGGACAGTGACATCAGGGGCAACTCCTGAAGCGGAATTCCTGTTCACAACGTTGCCGAAGCTGTGAACGGGGATTCCACTCTAGGAGAAGCCTATGACATCTCTGTCCATTTATGACAGTCACGTCAGGGGCTTCTTCTGGAGCCGAATCACTAGCCACTGCGCCGGCAACGCTGTGGTCAGGGATTCCGCTTCAGGAGTTGCCCCTGATGTCACTGTCCATATATGGACAGAGACATCAAGCACTCCATCCAGGAGCGGAATCCCCGGCCACACGGGGATTCCACTCCCTCAGGGAGCTACAGTGGCGCTTGTAGATAGCAGCCACTATGGCTGCTACAGCGGTAGCAATGCCACTGAGAGAAGAAGCGCCTGGGCGGAAAGACAGCTGCTGAGTCGCCAAGCCCAGGCGCTTCTGAAACACAAGCAGGGGATCTCACTCCATCTGCTGGAGTTAGGAACCCTGTGCAATGGCACAGGTCGCACACCCCTAAGGCTGGCCCAGGATATGGTGATAACTTAGGGATTCAATTTTGAGCCACAAGTGGCTCCTGAGCAGCTGGTTGGTTGATGACCACTGGTGTAATAGGGGAAATGCAAGCACATTGTAAACTAGATGGATTGGAAGATGGAGCCAAAACACTACCTAAAACCTATTAGGATGACGCCCAAAGCAATACAATAGAATTCATACAGAACCGATAAAAACACAGGGACATATACAAAAACACCGAAAAAGGCCATACTTACAAATGGACACAGCCAGGTCAGAAATGCTGATGAAAGGGCGAGCAGGTGCTTTAAATAATAATAGCCACTCCCACTAGTCTTGAGGGGAGTGGTGTGTGGTGCATGGGATGTGTAGTAAGAAATAATAAATGAATAGTGTGTGTGCAAGTGTAATACTATAAGTGAAATATAGGGGACAGTAATGAGTGAAGTGTTTCAATAGAAATAAATGGATAATGGGGTGCAAGTGAGTGAAACATGGAGGGATAGTGTGTACGTCATGAGGCACAACGTGTATAGCCAGGTAGAAGCCTATTTGTGACGCCTTGATAATTCATAGAGCGGGCTACCCTGCTTGCTATGCCAAACAACAACACACCATGCTCTCCCAGCATCAAAGACCCGGCTGTGTCCAAGAGAAGCGAATATACATAATAATGAAAAATACCTGGGGTATTGGTAATCATTTTGGCCAAAAGGACGCAAGCTCGCCCTCCACGACAAGGATCCCCAGACTTGCGAGTCCCTAACTCCTAAACTGGAACAGAACGTTCCTGATGCACAAACAGAACCGATAAAAACACAGGGACATATACAAAAACACCGAAAAAGGCCATACTTACAAATGGACACAGCCAGGTCAAAAATGCTGATGAAAGGGCGAGCAGGTGCTTTAAATAATAATAGCCACTCCCACTAGTTTTGAGGGGAGTGGTGTGTGGTGCATGGGATGTGTAGTAAGAAATAATAAATGAATAGTGTGTGTGCAAGTGTAATACTATAAGTGAAATATAGGGGGCAGTAATGAGTGAAGTGCCTCAATAGAAATAAATGGATAATGGGGTGCAAGTGAGTGAAACATGGAGGGATAGTGTGTACGTCATGAGGCACAACGTGTATAGCCAGGTAGAAGCCTATTTGTGACGCCTTGATAATTCATAGAGCGGGCTACCCTGCTTGCTATGCCAAACAACAACACACCATGCTCTCCCATATTAAGAAATATGAAACAACTTTATTGCACATAAATACACAGAATAAATAAAATAAAAATTGAACCATGGAATGCAAGTAAGTGTCCTGCAGGTGGAAGCAAATATGGGAAGACAAAAATTACATATAGTACAGAAACCAGGGCGACGTAATACATGAATGTCAGAAAAATATGTTCACCTGAAGTAATGGTATTACTATATAGCTGCCTGGAATTGAAGTATATAAACATAGTAACACAAGCTAAGGCCAGAATGTATGGCCATATAACAGCTTACCCATATACAGTTGCTCCTGCTACCTGCAGAGACACCAGACCCGACGCGCGTTTCGGCAGGAAATGCCTTCGTCCGGGGGTGGTGTCTCTCCAGCGGAACAGGATACTTAAGGGGCAATGATCCAATACAAGAGCGAGAGCACATGAGGAGGAATAATTAAATAATTATTAAAGATCAGTCACTACAGAGCGACATGCGTAAGGTGCAGAGCAAATCCCTGACGCACTTCCGGCCCCGCGTCAACAGAGAGGTCGGAGCAGGAGAGCACATGGCACCCATGCTCCGCCCCTCTGAAAAGAGACACGGAGACGCAAGACGCCCGAGACACTCCCCCCCGACGTAAGCGCTGGGCTGATCAAATACATGATGTATTCTATGTATACACTCCGCCCTCCACTGGATACATACGGCTCCTAATAGAACGGGAATGAACAAATCAGAGATGGAACACAACTGAAAATATCGGCTTATGTGAAGCAAAAAAGTAAGTATTTAAAAATACTAATCTAATACAGTGGTATTAAAAAAGGGAATCATATATGTTGACTTGTAAAACTATATATACAATGTTTATTATATATCGCTTATAATACCATCAACAAATATAAAAACATCATTACCAAATTGTGTGTAATTGTTTGAATATATCAAAAGCAGAGTACATAATATGTGAATAAAAGTCAATAAACATATAAGAAAATAAGATGTGAAAAAATGCTGAACAGAAACCGCCAAGTGTGAATGGAAGTGAAAAGTGCAAGTGATGTGAATGTGAAGTTGTCACAAATTAGGTTATGTGAGAGATGTATATGCAAATGAATAGCTACAAAAATAGAAAAAATAATAATGTAATATGCACAAAATGATCTACATAATAAATGTATGTTAGAAGCACAAGTGCTATTACACAGGATAATATATATATATTATGTAAAAAGTGAAAGTACAGGAGTGAAAGAATGTGTGTGTGCAAAATGAATGAATGAAAATTGTGTGAATAGAATTCCGTGAACGAGTGAGATATGAAATTTATAAAAAATTCATTATATTAATATAAGTGTGTAAAAGAACATATATTTTCTCATAATAAATGAAAAAATATATTTGAGAAACACATTATTGTCGGTCTAATACATGCATATAATGTGCATATAAACATATAAGCAACAATATTATAAACACAGATGTTGGTATACTGTGATACAAAGGATGCCAACATAATATCCAATGGTCTAACAGCATATCATATACTAAACATATAAAAGGTCAGTGCAACACGTAACATTCCAACCGATAATAATTAGAAAATTTAGTCGGAAATAATTCTCTGTTGCGCATCTTCCAGGAATCGTATTCTGATATCCCCCTCCATCTATCCAAACAGAGTAAGAATCCGAATGGTTTCACAGCCCGTCTATCTAGATGTTAAAGATACAGATAGTAAGAATTAAAAAATTAAAATCAAATGAATATAACAATTAAAATTGGAACCGCTGAGGATACCATAGATCAAAGAAACGATGCAAAACTGAGAACTTCATTTAAACCACGGGGGCTCAGGGCACTGGCGTAGCTATAGGGGTCGCAGCGGTCGCAATTGCGACCGGGCCCCGAAGCCAGGGGGGCCCACGGCCCCCCGCACCACATCAATAAAAAGTTACTATAGTAACTCGGGCCGTGGGCCCCTGTTACTATAGTAACATACTTTACTTACCTTCCTGATTCTGGATCGCAGCGGAGGTCCTGACGTCAAGCGCTGTGCGCAGCGCATGACGTCACAGCGCTATGCCGCCGCGCACAGCATCGAGACTACAGAACTTCCGCCGCGGCCGAAGAGGAAGGTAAGGTTAGCCCTGACTGGCGGGGTCCGTCTCCCGGGACCCGCCAATCAGCTGTTTTGAAGGGGCCGCAGCACTCGTACGAGAGCTGCTCCCCTTCATTCCTGTCACTTCATTCCGGTCACACTGTGAATCGGTGTCGGCGATTCACAGTGTGGGCGAGTAGTGAAATGAAGGGGAAGCAGCTCTCGTACGAGTGCTGCGGCCCCTTCAAAACAGCTGATTTGCGGGTCCCGGGCGACACATCAGCTATTGATGGCCTATCCTGTGGATAGGCCATCAATGTTTAGGGACTGCACAACCCCTAAGCCTACGATATATCAGGCTTAGGGGGCCCATGAGACAGGATCACAGATTGTGTGATCCTGTCTGCTGGGCCCTGTATCTAAGCCAATCACATGGTAGGCTTAGATACATGGCCCATGCGTGATCCTGTCTGCTGGGCCCTGTATCTAAGCCTACCACACTGTAGGTTTAGATACAGGGCCCCAGCACACAGTAATCTTATACTGTATAAGATTACTGTCTGCTGGACCCTGTATCTAAGCCTACCTTGTGGTAGGCTTAGATACAGGGTCCCACAGACAGTATCACACATGGGCCCTGTATCTAAGCCTTAGGGTATGTGCACAGACACTAATTACGTCCGTAATTGACGGACGTATTTCGGCCGAAAGTACCGGACCGAACACAGTGCAGGGAGCCGGGCTCCTAGCATTATAGTTATGTACGACGCTAGGAGTCCCTGCCTCGCTGCAGGACAACTGTCCCATACTGTAAACATGTTTTCAGTACGGGACAGTTGTCCGGCAGCGAGGCAGGGACTCCTAGCATCGTACATAAGTATGATGCTAGGAGCCCGGCTCCCTGCACCGTGTTCGGTCCGGTACTTGCGGCCGAAATACGTCCGTCAATTACGGACGTAATTAGTGTGTGTGCACATACCCTAACACATGTGTTACTAATAATTTTTTGTGTGTTTTCGTACAGGTTCGGTCGTTGGACTACGGCGGATTCCAGGACTACTTCAATGACAGCTTTTTTTTTATTAATAAAATGGTTAATGAGGGCTGTGTGGGTTTTTTATTTATTTCAATAAAATATTTTTTCTATGTCTTTGTGTTTTTTTTTTAAACTATATTACTACCGCCTTAGTAATGGCCGCCGGCTGATTGACAGCATCCATTGCTAAGGCGGGGCTTAGTGTTAGCTGCTGCAGAGGCTAACACTAACCCCCTTTATTACCCCGGTACCCACCGCCACCAGGGGTGCTGGGAAGAGCCGGGTACGATCCAGTACCTGACCATCTGTAGTGATGGTCGGCCACTGTGGTGGCCGCAGGCTGGTATTATCAGGAGGGGAAAGGCCAAAAACAGTGGCCCTTCCCATCCTGGTAATGCTGCCTGCTGCTGCTTTATTGTATCTGGCTGTTTATGAAAATGGGGGGGACCCCACGTCATTTAAAAAAAATAAAATAAAAAAATAATTGGAAAGAACGATGTCGGGTCCCCCCCAATTTTCATAACCAGCCAGATACAACACAGCAGCAGCAGGCAGCATTACAAGGGTGGGAAGGGCCACTGTTTTTGCCCTTCCCCAGCCTAATACTACCAGCCTGCGGCCACCCCGGTGCCTGCCGGTCACTACAGATGGTCGGGTACTGGTTTGTACCCGGCTCTTCCCAGTACCCCTGGTGGCGGTGGGTACCGGGGTAATAATGGGGGTTATAGAAAAAAGAAAAAAAGAAAAATGATCCAGAAATATAACTAGGCACTCTTGGGTTAAATAAAATTTAACATAGTATTTTATTTTTGAATCCAGATAATACCGGCAACATTTAATTTATACATGAATACAAAATTTACAATTTAAAAAGAGAAATCTCCTGGCCAGGAAAGAAAACATACAATAGAACCTTCAAAACATAGGTGATATTGCCTGATGGATATATAGCAAACTATATATGTGTAAAACAATTTTGAAAAGATTTCAAAAAATGAAAAACCGCTGGGTCGTGTTCACACTTGCGGTTTTCAAACATATATATTATTTATATCACAAAATGGCCAGAGTTCCTATTTGGAGTAGCTGGTAATGAAATTTTTAAAGAAATTCACTTTATGTGTAAGTAACATGACTTTACTCTCAAGATAGGAAAATAGCCTCATGAATTAAAGGAATGTGGTTAACAGCGTGCTTTTTTTCTTCTCATTAATGAATCCTCAGATCCAAATCAGATTTTATGGTGATAGGAAGTCTTTTCACAGACCTTTGGGTCAATGTGTAGCTCTCATGATATTAGGCTTTGAGGCAAGACATCAACTTTTATAGGTTTTTTACCTTTACCTTCGACATCCAGCAAGTGCCGGGAAACCATGCAGGGAAGCGGTCAGCTCCGAGGTGGAAAATAGCAAATCTCCACAGAAGGAAAGTTCACTTGTGTGGCCACACATAAATTTCAAAGCCTTCAAATCTCCACCCGACAATGCAGGATCGCACGCCGGTATATCAGCTGAATAAGGGCACTCCGAGAGGAACGGACCCAACGAAACAGGATCGCACGCCGGCAACCAGGTAAGTAAAAATTCCAGAGTATGTCTCCTTCCACGTGTGATCTTCAACACTGGACAGGTATTCTCAGGGCAGGGTTTGGACGTCACTACCCGCCCCGTTAATTAGAACAGCTGACGCGTTTCATCCCTGAACGGGATTTCTTCAGAGCAGTTTCACTGCTCTGTTACTTACACATAAAGTGAATTTCTTTAAAAATTTCATTACCAGCTACTCCAAATAGGAACTCTGGCCATTTTGTGATATAAATAATATATATGTTTGAAAACCGCAAGTGTGAACACGACCCAGCTGTTTTTCATTTTTTGAAATCTTTTCAAAATTGTTTTACACATATATAGTTTGCTATATATCCATCAGGCAATATCACCTATGTTTTGAAGGTTCTATTGTATGTTTTCTTTCCTGGCCAGGAGATTTCTCTTTTTAAATTGTACATTTTGTATTCATGTATAAATTAAATGTTGCCGGTATTATCTGGATTCAAAAATAAAATACTATGTTAAATTTTATTTAACCCAAGAGTGCCTAGTTATATTTCTGGATCATTTTTCTTTTTTTCTTTTTTCTATAATCTTTATCAGGAATGGCACCGTGCTATATTATATTGCAATTTTGGGTTTGTTAGGTATGGTTTGGTTATAACCACATATTTTTTCTATATATAATAATGGGGGTTAGTGTAGCCTCTGCACCGGCTAACATTAAGCCTCGCCTTAGTAATGGAGATTGTCAATCAGCCAGCGGCCATTACTAAGGCGGTGATAATAAAGTTTAAAAAGATACAAGCACATAGAAAAAATATTTTATTGAAATAAAAAAACACAACCCTCATTAACCATTTTATTGAGAATAAAAAAAACGCCGTCATTGAAGTCCTCGTATCCGAAGTCCAACAACCGAACCTGTAAAAAAAACACAAACACACAAAAATAATCAGTAACACATAACGAAGCAAAATTATTATTCTTACCTATCCTGGGTCCAGCGCTGGAGCCGCAATGTCAGCGAGCTGGGCCCTGTATCTAATCCTATCATGTGTGATACAGTCTGCTGAGCTGTGTATCTAATCCAATCATGTATGATACTGTCTGCTGGGCCCTATATCTAATCCGATCATGTGTGATACTGTCTGCTGAGCCACTGTATCTAATCCTATCATGTGTGATACTGTCTGCTGAGCCACTGTATCTAATCCTATCATGTGTGGTACTGTCTGCTGGGCCACTGTATCTAATCCTATCATGTGTGATACTGTCTGCTGGGCCCTATATCTAATCCGATCATGTGTGATACTGTCTGCTGAGCCACTGTATCTAATCCTATCATGTGTGATACTGTCTGCTGAGCCACTGTATCTAATCCTATCATGTGTGGTACTGTCTGCTGGGCCACTGTATCTAATCCTATCATGTGTGATACTGCCTTCTGAGCCACTGTATCTAATCCTATCATGTGTGATACTGTCTGCTCAGCCACTGTATCTAATCCTATCCATAGTTTATAGGGTCGTAGTGCTATAGATATGATATGCTGTCTCATATACACACTTTTTTTTGGGGCGGACACATATGTATTGGGGCTATTTCCCGGACATTTTAAGCCCTGAGGGTATGTTCACACGGCAGCGTCCGTTACGGCTGAAATTACTGTGCTGTTTTCAGGAGAAAACAGCACCGTAATTTCAGCCGTAATGGCATGTGCAGGCGTCTTTTGCTGCGTCCATTACGGAAGTAATTGAAGCTGGTTTTCCATGGAGTCCATGGAAAACGGCTCCATTTACGTCTGAAGAAGTGACAGGCACTTTTTTACGTGCCGCCTTTTGACAGCGGCGCGTAAAAAAAAATGACCGTCGGCACAGAACATCGTAAGACCCATTCAAATGAATGGGCAGATGTTTGCCGACGCTTTTGAGCCGCATTTTCGGACGTAATTCAATGCTAAAACGCCCGATTTACGTCTGTAAATAGTGTGTGTGAACCCAGCCTTAGTGACGCCCCGGCTGCTAGTGCTGCATTGTTGGGTCACTTAGGAGACCCAGCGATGCAGCTGAAAGCGGACCGTCGGCCATGAGAAGTTTGCGGGGGGGCCCAGTAAGAATTTTTGCATCGGGGCCCATGAGCCTCTAGCTACGCCCCTGGCTCAGGGTGTTGAGAGTCCAAATCCACCTCGCCTCACATTGTGCCAATTAATGTCCAATGTCTCCCATTCGAATGCCCGTTTTAATGCAATCAATGCCCCTAACTCTTAGGTCCTTGGGATTACATGAGTGATGTATTTTAAAATGACGAGCTACGGGTTTCAATTTAAATTGGTCTATAGAGGCTACAGACTCAGCCCCAGCAATGTCACACATGTGTTCCCTAACTCTGACTTTAAGCTCTCTAGATGTTAAACCAATGTATATTTTTGAACATGGACATGTTGCATAATATATGACCGCCTTTGTGGCGCAATTGATATGGTGAGTAATTTTGTATGTTTTCTCACCTTTTGCATCCACAAAAGTAGTGGCTCTTTCAATATTTGGACATGCGATGCAATGCCCACATGAGCTACAACCCCATTTTGGTCCTTTTGTCCCAAAAGGGAATTTTTGATTCTTCGATTGATAATGACTTCTCACTATATGATCCCGTAAATTACGTGAGTGACGAGCCGAAACACAAGGAAATTGTGTAAGATGTCTTTCGATATTGGGATCTGCAAAAAGAATAGGCCAAAATTGTCTCAGAATGGCATTCATCTGAGGCCATCTTGAGTGATAATTTGTGGTAAACCTAATCCAAGAGTCGGTTTGCTGCACATTTTTGGGAAATAGAAGATTCTCCCTAGGGGTGGTTTTAGCACGATGATAGGCCTTCTTAATGCACGTCTTGCTATAACCACGACTCAAAAAACGTTCTGTCAATTCGAATGCTTGTTTCTCAAAGATCTCTTCCGATGAACAAATTCTTCTAATTCTAAGAAACTGTCCAATAGGTACAGCTCTTATAGTGGTATAAAGCACGCCGCCAATGGACTCTGGAGCAGTGGAAACATGTTCTGTAGAGTGATAAATCCTGTTTGCCTATCTGGGAGTCTGATGGAAGAATCTGGATTTGGTGTATACCAGGGGAATGGTATTCAGTGTTTTCCTGCTCCCAGTAATGCATAGTGCTTATTGTAATTTTGACGTAGGATGGATAATAGTTTGGGTACGTTTTTTAGGGTTTGGTCTAGGCCCCTTATTTTCACTGAATGGTTATGTTAATGATATAGCATTAACCCTTTCAGGACCGAGCTTATTTTTGCCTTCTGGACCAGCCCCATTTTTTTCAAATCTGATATGTGTTCATTTATGTGGTAATAACTCTGGAATGCTTTTGCCTACTTATTTGTGAAAAACACCAACATTTTGAGAAAATTCGCAAAAATTATGATTTTTCTAATTTTAAATGTATCTGCTTGTAATACAGATAGTAATACCACACAAAATAGTTACTATTTCACATATTCCATATGTCTACTTTATATTGGCATCATTTTTTGAACATTTTTTTATTTTTCTAGGACGTTACAAGGCTTAGAACTTTAGCAGAAATTTCTCACATTTTCAAGAAAATATCAAAAGGCTATTTTTTTAAGGAGCAGTTCAGTTTTGAAGTGGCTTATGTACTAGATAGACCAATAAATCACCCCATATTAAAAACTGCACCCCTCAAAGTATTCGAAACAGCATTCAGAACGTTTCTTAACCCTTTAGTCGCTTCACAGGAATGAAAGCAAAGTAGAGGGGAAATTTACAAATTTTATTTTTTTTGCTGAAATTCATTTGTAATAAAAAAAATTCTGTAACACAGAAGGTTTTACCAGAGAAACGTAACTCAATCTTTATTGCCCAGATCATGCAGTTTTTAGAAATATCCCACATGTGGCCCTAGTGCGGTAATGGACTGAAACACAGGCCTCGGAAGAAAAGGGGCCTCCTTTTTTTAGAATATATTTTAGGCACCATGTCAGGTTTGAAGAGGTCTTGTGGGGCCAAAACAGTGGAAATCCCCCAAAAGTGACACAGTTTTGGAAACTACACCCCTCAAGGAATTTATCTAGGGGTATAGTTAGCATTTGGACCACACAGGTCTTTTGCTATATTTATTGGAGTTAGTCTGAAAGTCAAAATCTACTGTCTTTCTGAAAAATATTTAAAAAAATAAGATTTTAAAGGAATAAAGAATAAAAAGCACCCCAAAACTTGTAAAGCTACTTCTCCCAATTATGGCAATACCGCATATGTGGTACTAAACTGCTTTTTGGACCCACAGCAGAGCTTAGAAGTGAAGGAGCACCATTTGGATTTTGGAGCGCAGATTTTGCTGGATTGGTTTTCAGTGCCATGTCATGTTTGCAACACTCTAGAGCAGGGGTCGGGAACCTATGGCTCGCGAGCCAGATATGGCTCTTTTGATGGCCGTATCTGGCTCGCAGACAGGGCTCCTACCCAGTGGCGGATTATCATATGGGCGTTTCGGGCGGCCGCCCGAGGCTCCCAGGGGGCCCATGGCAGCCCGAAACGCACATTATCTCCTAAATCTATTCAGCGCGCTAGCGCTGCTAACGGCCGAAGATGGGGAGGAGCAGGGAATTCGCCGGTATCCAGGAGTAGGACACGCCTCCCTGACAGTGCGGGCCGCCGCCATTGAGTAACAGAACAGCGACGGACGGCTGTTCTGTTACTCCAAAGCAGCAAGAGAAGAGCCGGCGGGCGGTCACCGGCGCTGAGGTCAGTACAGGATTATCCTCCTGCCCAACTGGTTCCCGACCGCTGGCTGTATTTTTACGGCCAGCGGTCAGGGACGGGTGCTTAAAACCCGAGCCATAGACTTTCTACGGCTCGGGTTTTAACTTGCTGCCCGCGCGATCGGGCAGCTGAATGTCGGGTCTCCGGCTGTCAGTGACTGCCGGGGACCCTGAGGAGAAGACAGAAGCAGCTTTCGCTGCTTCTTTCTTCTCCGATGTCTTCTTACACAGCGTTCAATGAACGCTGTGTACAGGAATAGAGACAGCAGCAGCGGCGCTGTCTCTATTCCTCCCGGTGATCATGTGACAGGTCACATGATCGCCGGGTGCCGTTAGTGGCAGACTGTTGCTGGGTCTTACTAGACCCAGCACAGCCCTATTAGTGACAATCGTCACTGTGAGAGGGCTGATTTCCCCTGTAACTGGGGCTGCTGTGCAGCTCCAGTTACAGTGGAAAAACATGGTGTAAAACAAAGAGAAAGTAGATATAAAGTTCCCCAAAGGTCTTTTTTGACCTTTGAGGATCAGAACATAGTAATAAAAAATAGTAAAGTGCAAAAAAAAAAAATAATAATAAATACACATAAAATACCCACCCCAAAAAAAACGTTCCCCCCGCCAATCATTGTTGTAACGCTAGCGCTGACCCAATTACCCTAATATAGACATGTAATATATTAAAATTTACGGTAGACAATGACGATCACAAATAAAAGGTCTATTTTAGGGTAAAACAATGTTATTACCAAAAAAAAATACAAGGGGGAGCGCTGTGTGGCACTATATACAAGGGGGAGCTCTGTGTGGCACTATATACAAGGGGGAGCGCTGTGTGACACTATATACAAGGGGGAGCGCTGTGAGGCACTATATACAAGGGGGAGCGCTGTGAGGCACTATATACAAGGGTGAGCGCTGTGAGGCACTATATACAAGGGGGAGCGCTGTGAGGCACTATATACAAGGGGGAGCGCTGTGAGGCACTATATACAAGGGGGAGCGCTGTGAGGCACTATATACAAGGGGGAGCGCTGTGAGGCACTATATACAAGGGGAAGCGCTGTGAGGCACTATATACAAGGGGGAGCGCTGTGAGGCAAGGGGGGGCTGTGTAGTGCTATCCACCGTGGTATGTGTGTGGCGCTCTTTATAGGGGGGGCTTTTTGGTGCTATTTACAAGAGGGGGAGGGCTGTGTGGCGCTCTCTACAGGGGGGCTGTATGGCACTATCTATAGGGGGCTGTGTGTAACGCTCTCTACGAGGGGGATGTGTGATATATAGAGGGGGCTGTGTATGGCGATATCTATGGGGGTGTGTAATATCTACAGGGGCTGTGTGTGGCACTATGTACAGGGGGCTGTGTGTATGGTGTTTTACAGTGTGTGGTATTATATTCAGGCGCGCAGTGTTTGGTGCTATTATATTTAGGGGTACACTATGTGGCACCATGATAACTTTATTTTCGTTTATAGGTGTGGAAATGTTGGAAAAGTGAGGAGACGTCTAAGTGGCAAATTCTGCAGAAATGAGTCATGGCCGGGAGAAGTCGTCATGAGCGCTGGACCGGATGGAGAAGAAAAGAGGAAAAAAACTACTAGAATCTGAGACGTCGTCACCTGTGAGTCACTAGATTTATAGAGAATCTGTCACCTCTCCTGGCATGTTTATTATAGGATTGTATTTCACAAAAAGTCTTTCTGCGGTCCAGGACTGATAGACAATTCCCCTTGTCAGGAGGTTGTGTCCCTGCACAGTGTGATCCTGTCAGTATGTAGGGACACCGCGCTGTGACAAGGGGAATCGTAACACTGTTAATGCTTGCCCAAAAAGGTAGTGTTAAAAATAGTTACGGTGAGGAAGGGGGGCCCAAGTTTGGGTAACAGCCCAGGGCCCATGGTCTACTTAATCCGCCACTGCTCCTACCTGTCTATGGGAAGGATGCATGCACCGCGCTCCATCAGCCCGTGCACCGCGCTCCATCAGGCCGCGGTGCACGCTGATATTGGTAGTTCTTTGATGGCCTGATAAGCATTGGCGGCAGTGGTGAGCGGCAGGGAGCATGGACTACATTTCCCATAACTCCCTGCATAGCCGCGCCGTCTGCAATCACGCACCTGCGTCCCCTAGTGAAGCGGCATTCTTTCTTCTGCGAATGCCTCAAAGCTGGCATTCTCTCAACATCAGGTGGGAAGAATGCCAGCTTCCAGTCATGCGCAGGAAAAAGAAGAAGCCAGACTGCTGGACTGATGTCATGCATCGCAAGCTCACAATGTAAGTTATTTATTTAATTTTTTTACTGCTAATTACCATTGTTTCAGTCCAGTTGTGGCTTTATACAGCAGGGAGGAGCATTCCTTGCTGTACTAAGTGAACATTGGAGCGATTGATCTGTCAATGGCCCTTTAAACATATTGTACGGCTCTCGCGGAATTATATTTCAAAATATGTGGCGTTTACGGCTCTCTTAGCCAAAAAGGTTCCTGACCCCTGCTCTAGAGGGACCAAAACAGTGGAAACCCCCCAAAGTGACCCCATTTTGGAGACTACACCCCTGAAGGAATTTTTCTAGGGGTATAGTCAGCATTTTGACCACACAGGTTTTTTTGCTGAATTTAGTGGAATTAGACAGTGAAAATGAAAATCTACTTTTTTCTGAAAAAACATAGAAATGTTTAATTTTTACAATGAATAAAGGAGAAAAATCAATCAAAAATTTGTAAAGCAATTTGTCCTGATTACAACAATACCCCATATGTGGTAATAAACTGCTGTTTGGACCCACGGCAGGACTCAGAATGGAAGGAACAATCTTTTGGCGCTCAAATTTGGCTGTAATGGTTTTCTGGTGTCAAAACAGTGGAAACACCCAATAACTGACCCCATTTGGGAAACTACACTACTTAAAGAGGCTCTGTCACCAGATTTTGCAACCCCTATCTCCTATTGCAGCAGATCGGCGCTGCAATGTAGATAAGAGTAACGTTTTTTTTTTTTAAAACGAGCATTTTTGGCCAAGTTATGACCATTTTTACATTTATGCAAATGAGGCTTTCTAAAGTACAACTGGGCGTGTTTCAGGTTAAAGTACAACTGGGCGTGTATTGTGTATGTACATCTGGGCGTTTTTACTTCTTTTACTAGCTGGGCGTTGTGAATAGAAGTGAATGATGCTGACGAATCGGCATCTTCCACTTCTCTTCGTTACCACCCAGCTTCTGGCACTGCACAGACACACAGCGTGTTCTCGAGAGATCACGCTGTGACGTCACTCACTTCCTGCCCCAGGTCCTGCATCGTGTCGGATGAGCGAGGACACATCGGCACCAGAGGCTACAGTTGATTCAGCAGCAGCATCAGCGTTTGCAGGTAAGTAGCTACATCGACTTACCTGCAAATGCCGATGCTGCTGCAGAATCAAATGTAGCCTCTGGTGCCGATGTGTCCTCGCTCGTCCAACACGATGCAGGACCTGGGGCAGGAAGTGAGTGACGTCACAGCGTGATATCTCGAGAACACGCTGTGTGTCTGTGCACTGCCAGAAGCTGGGCATTGTGAAGAGAAGTGGATGATGCTGATTCGTCAGCATCATTCACTTCTATTCACAACACCCAGCTAGTAAAACAAGTAAAAACGCCCAGATGTACACACACAATACACGCCCAGTTGTACTTTAACTTTAAACACGCCCAGTTGTACTTTAGAAAGCCTCATTTGCATAAATATAAAAATGGTCATAACTTGGCCAAAAATGCTTGTTTTTTAAAATAAAAAAATGTTACTCTTATCTACATTGCAGCGCCGATCTGCTGCAATAGGAGATAGGGGTTGCAAAATCTGGTGACAGAGCCTCTTTAAGGAATCTATCTAGGGGTATAGTGAGCATTTAGACCCCACAGGTCTTTTGCAGAATTAGGCCGTGAAAATGAATATCAAAACTTTTTCCACAAAAATGTTGCATTTTTTCATTTTCACGAAGGATAAAGGAGAAAAAGCACCCCAACATTTGTAAAGCAATTTCTCCCAAGTATGGAAATACCCCACGTGGTCATAAATGCTTTTTCAGTAGAAATTAATTAACACTTTAGGGAGTGATACATTTTTTGCTTTTACATTTTAGTTTTTCCCTCCCCGCTTTCCAAGAGCCATAACTTTTTTTATCTTTGCATCAGTAGAGTGGTGTTATTTTTTTGTGGGAGGAGTTGTAGTTTCTAGTGAAACCATTTAAAGTACCATTTAATGTACTGGGAAACTGAAAATAAAATTCTTTGCAGGCTGAAATTGGAAAAAACTGTGATTCCTCCATTGTTTTTTGGGTTTAGTTTTTACGGCTTTCACCTTGCGGTAAAAACAACAACTTAAATTTTTTCTGAGATTTAATACGATTATGGTAATACAAAATTTATACAGTTTTTTAAATATTTTAGTACTTTTACAAAGTAAAAACTGTTTATTAATAAAACAAAACGTTTTGTTTCACCACATTCCGGGAGGCATCAGTTTTTTTTTATTTTTTGGTCGATTGAGCGGTGTGAGGGCTTATTTTTTGCAGGTAGAGCTGTTGTATTCTTTGTACCATTTTTTTTTACATACAACTTTTTGATAACTTTTTATGAATTTTTAAAAAAAAAACGAAGGTGACCAAAAAAGCAGCGATTTTCGCATTTTAAATTCTTAATTTTTTACGGCGTTCCCAGTGCGAGTTAAATTGTATATTGCAATAGTTCGCACTTTTATGGATGCAGCGATACCAATTTTTTTTATTTTTTTATTTTTTACATTACTTGGGAATTATGGGAAAGGACGATTTTTTGGACTTTAATGATATATTTTTTTTCACTAATAATGACTTTTTTAACTTTTTTTTTTACACATTTTATTAGTCCCTTTAGGGGACTGGAACGAGCGATCATTAGGTTGCTGATACAATACACTGCAATACTATGGTATTGCCGTATAATGTAATTTTTACAGGCTCCTGTAACAGCGCGATCGCTGTTCCTGTCCGGTAGTCCCAGGTGTCAGCTGTAATACAAAGCTGACACCTGCAGAATATGGAGCAGGCGCAGCGCATGAGCCCGCTCCATATATAACCCCCCGCACCACGACATGCTATTAAGTCGTGGTGCTCGAAGGCGTTAATGCTCTGCGGATGGTGCAAAGTGAAAATTAAAATTTTCCACTGATATGCCATTTTAATGCACAATACGTTGTGCCCAGTTTGTGCCACTGAAGACAAATACCTCATACAATGTTGAGCGGGTTCTCCCAGATATAAAATATCATATATTTGGACGTAAGCTGGTGTTTGGACACGCTGTGGGGCACAGAAGGAAGGGAGTGCCATTTTGCTTTTGGAGCGCATATTTTGCTTGGTAGTTGTTCTGTTTGGGGTTTTACTGGTATTTCAGTTCATAATGTGGGGGTATATGTAAGCTGTGTGGGGTACATCAGGGTATAATAAGAGGGTATAATCATGTGGTAAATAAATAATAATTCATAGATATGTGGCCGGTGTCGCGCTGATAAATGGCGCCCAACCTTATTCGCTTTTGGACACTGCACAATTTGTGTCGCTATATTCTGAGAGCCAGAACTTTTTATTTTTTATTCACCGGAGCTCTGTGAGGGCTTATTTGTTGCGTAACAATCTGTAGTTTTCATTGGTACCATTTTAGGGTACATGTGATTTTTTTATAAATTTTTTTGGCAAGCAAAGTGAAAAAAACTAATTCTGAAAATATTTTTTGTCATTTTGTTTTTTACAGTGTTCACCGTGCGCTATAAATTACATTTTACTTTATTCTGCGGGTTGATACGATTACGGAAAATACCATATGTATAAGCCATAACTTTTTTATTTTTCAGTCAAAAAAGCTGTGTAAGGGCTTGTTTTTTGCAGGACGGGTTGTAGTTTTTATTGGTACTGTTTTGGGGTACATGCGACTTTTTGATCACTTTTTATTCTATATTTTGGGGTGGATTGATGACCAAAAAAAATAGTGATTCTGTTTTGTAATTATTTTTTTTGCGGTGTTCACCATGCGGGAAAAATAATATTATAGTTTTATAGTTTGGGTTGTTACGAACGCGGTGATACTAGATATGTGTACTTTTTTTTGGACTTTTTCATTTTTTTCCTATAATAAAAGACTTATAGGAAAAAAAGCATTTTTTGTTTTTGTAACTTATAACTTATTTTTTACACTTTTATAAAACATTTTTATTACTATTTTTTTTTACTTTTTACTTGTTTTACTTGAATACCTGCAGCGCTGATAGCTGCTATAATACATTACACTACCTAGGTAGTGTAACGTATTATAAACTGTCAGTGTGACCTGAGAGTCACACTGACAGGAAGCATATGAGGATCAGCCTCCGGCTGGTACTTATAGGCTGCCGTGCATGCCAGACCCGGAGGATGTTGTTGTATGGCCGCCGGTTTTGCCATGCAACCGACTGCAGCACCCGCAATCGGTCCCCGGGAAAGTTTGTCGTAGCAACAAACTTTCCAGTTCATTGCTACAACAAACTTTCCAGTTCATTGCTACAACAAACTTTCCCTGTGATCACATGATCGGGACCTGAACCCGTCAGAACCCGATCATGTCTCCCGGACCAGAGGCAGGCGTTAACAGCGTGTTTCCGGTGTCAGCGATACTTTGAGACACCCGGATTGCACTTTTAACACCCACCATGAAATCACGTTGGCGCTGCACAGAGCATAGCAAGTGCCGACGTGAATTTACTGTGGGCGGTCGGGAATACTTTTGACTTTGTGGCAGCAGTTTCAAGATGGCTCTTTCTTGTTCCATCATGACTGTGCTTCTGTGCACAAAGCAAGGTCCATAAAGACATGGTGTGACGAGTTTGGTGTGGAGGAGCTAGAGTGGCCTACACAAAGCGCAGACCTCAACCCCATGAAATAATTTTGAGATGAATTGGAAAGCTGATTGCAAGCTAGACCTTCTCATCCAACAGCAAACCTTACCTCATATTTGGTCTTTTGGCTGAATGGGCACCAATTCCCACAGATACACTTCTTTTTCTTGTGGAAAGCCCTTCCAAAGAAACGGAGGCACTTATAGCCGCAAAAGGGCGCTTAACTCCATATTAACACCCATGGTTTTAGTATTGGATGACCGACAAGCTCATGTGAGTATGATGGTCAGCTGTCCAAATACTTTTGCCCAGATAGTGTACATGTCTGTTTGCTAATACGGTGGTCTGAAAGAGTCACAAATGTATAAAAACAAATAAAAAAGGTTTTATAGGCTAAGAAATGTTTTTAATACACTTTATTTTAAAGACTGGGAATAATTATATTATTTTTGTAATTTCTTAATTTGCATTATTCAACGTTAATATACACATATTTCACTATAAAGTTGAAAATATATGTAATGGCATGAATCATTTTAACAACTTTTCAACAGCACCTACATGCCATGGAAGCAAATCATACCATACTCTGAATTTTAATTATCTTTCTTTCATTCTAAATGCAAATTTAAATCATTAGGCTCCCTTAACTCACAAATAGCTAATGGTTGGCAGAAAATGATTTGTAATTCTATCAATAATTGGTTTTTATTGATTCATGAATGTACATTTTCTACAGATATTGTGCTACTCATAACCTGATTTATTTGCCCATCTGCAGATGCAGTCCAAATTATCTTTAATTCTAAATTATGATAATGACAGGACAATATGCAGAGAAGGGCAACTTTGTTGGTTTTATGCTCCAAAACCTATATCTTCCAAACTCACAAAAGAAATAAATGTATAATGGACTAGTACTAATCAATAAAAACATGAAAAATCATGTGATTTATAAAAACACCCAATAGTAGAAATTAGAATTAGAGGTGTCTTAAAAATCACAACAAGAAATTTACAGTTGTCAGATAAACAAAAGAGCTGAAATTATAGTTACCTCGTAATGGTCAAAGCCTGCAAGTAATATCCCAAAGAGTAAACAATATATAATCATACATGTAAACCTAAACCGTATTAAACCATTACCGACCTGTGAATGACATTCTTATATAGCCATCTTTACCTTGACTCTGATACCTCGCTGCAGCGTGATGTCCACACAACAAATACCATTGAAAAGTCATTGAAAAAGTCAAGATAAATGATCTTGCCACTGTGTATTTACTGCATTAAAAATCAAGATAAAGACGGCTAGATTTGTATATAAAAACACACACACCGAGCAGCCATAACATTAACCCCTTCCCTCTTTGGCCGCTTTTGACCTTCCTGACAAAATTAGCATTTTTCTCAATTTAAATGTATCTGCTTGTAAGACAGGCAGTAATACCACACAAAAATGTTGCTAACTAACATCCCCCATATGTCTACTTTAGATTGGCATCGTTTTTTGAACATCATTTTATTTTTCTAGGATGTTACAAGGCTTAGAACTTTAGCAGAAATTTCTCACATTTTCAAGAAAATTTCAAAATGCTATTTTTACAGGGGCCAGTTCAGTTGTGAAGTGGCTTTGAGGTTCTTAGATATTAGAAACCCCCAATAAGTCACCCCATTTAAAAAACTGCACCCCTCAAAGTATTCAAAACAGCATTTAGAAAGTTTCTTAACCCTTTAGACATTGCGCAGGAATTAAGGCAAAGTAGAGGTGAAATTGACAAAGTTCATTATTTTTTTCCAGAAATTCATTTTGAATCCATTTTTTTTGTACCACAGAATGTTTTACCCAAGAAATGCAACTCAATATTTATTGCCCAGGTTCTGCAGTTTTAGGAAATATCCCACATGTGGCTCTAGTGTGCTACTGGACTGAAGCACCGGCCTCAGAAGCAAAGGAGCACCTGGTGGATTTTGGGTCTCCTTTTTATTAGAATATATTTTAGGCACAATGTCAGCTTTGAACAGGTCTTGTGGAACTAAAACAGTGTAAACCCCCCAAAAGTGACCCCATTTGGGAAACTACACCCCTTGAGGAATTTATCTAGGGGTGTAGCAAGCATTTTCACCGGCCAGTTTTTTTGCAAACATTTTTGGAATTAGGTCATGAAAATGAAAATCTACATTTTTTCAAATAAAATGTAGGTTTAGCTAATTTTTTTTCATTTCCAAAAGAACTAAAGTAGAAAAAGCACCACAACATTTGTAGAGCAATTTCTCCCGAGTAAAACAATACCCCACATGTGGTAATAAACGGTTATTTGGACACACGGCAGGGCTTAGAATGGAAAGAGAGCCATTTGGCTCTTGGAGCTCAAATTTAGCAGGAATGGTTTGCGGAGGCCATGTCGCATTTGCAAAGCCCCCTAGGGGACAAAACAGTGGAAACCCCCAACAAGTGACCCCATTTTGGAAACTATACCCCTTGACGAAATTATCTAGGGGTATAGTGAGCATTTTGACACCACAGGTTTTTTGCAGAAATTTTTGGAAGTAGGCTGTGAAAATGAAAATCTACATTTTTTCAAATAAAATGTAGGTTTAGCTAATTTTTTTTCATTTCCACAAGGACTAAAGGAGAAAAAGCACCATAAAATTTGTAAAGAAATTTCTCCCGAGTAAAACAATACCCCACATGTAGTAATAAACGGCTGTTTGGAGACACGGCGAGGCTGAGAAGGGAAAGAGCGCCATTTGGCTTTTGGAACTCAAATTTAGCAGGAATGGTTTGCGGAGGCCATGTCGCATTTGCAAAGCTCCTGAGGGGACAAAACAGTGGAAAACCCCAACAAGTGACCCCATTTTGGAAACTACACCCCATGAGGAAATTATCTAGGGGTACAGTGAGCAGTTTGACCCCACAGGTGTTTTACAGAACTTATTGGAAGTAGGCCGTAAAAATGAAAATCTACATTTTTTCAAATAAAATGTAGGTTTAGGTTTTTTTTTTTCATTTCCACAAGGACTGAAGGAGAAAAAGCACCATAGCATTTGTAAAGCAACTTCTCCCGAGTAAAACAATACCCCACATGTGGACACAAACATCTGTTTGGACACACGGTAGGGCTCAGAATGGAACTAGCACCATTTGGATTTTGGATAGTGTCTGGGCGCCATGTCACATTTGCTGAGCCCCTGTAGTACTAGTACAGTGGAAACACCCCAAAATTGACTCCATTTGGGAAACTGCACCCCCTGAGGAATCATCTAGGGGTATAGTGAAAATTTTGATCCCAAAGGTTTTTTGCTGAATTAATTAGAATTAAGCTATGAAAATGAAAAATAATTTTTTTTCCAACAAGATGTAGTTTTAGATCAACATTTTTCATTTTTACAAGGAATAGAGAAGAAAAAGCACCCCAACATTTGTAAAGTAATTACGATAACACCCCATATGTGGTTATAATCAGCTGTTTACATATATGGGAGCAATCGGAAGAAAAGGAGCGGTATTTATCTTTTGGAGCGTAGATTTTTCTGGAATGGTTTGCGGACGCCATGTTGCATTTGCAAAACCCCTGATGTACCAAACAAAAGTGACCCCGTTTTAGAAACTACACCCCTAAAGGCATTTATCAAGGGGTGTAGTGAGGTGTAGTGAGAATTTAGACTCCACAGGTGTTTTTCAGAAATTAATACGCAGTGGATTGTGCAAAGTGAAAATTGGAATTTTTCCACTGATCTGCCTATTCATCGCACAATATGTTGTGCCCCTAGAGAATCTTACCCCATAAATTGTTAAGCGGGTTCTCCTGGGTATGGTAATGCCTTACTTGTGGCCATAAATTGCTGTTTGGGCACACTGTAGGGCTAAGAAGGGAAAGACCGCCATTTTGAGAATGGATTTTGCTTGGTAAGGCTGGGTTCACACGACCATGTTACGTCCGTAATGTACGGAACGTATTTCGGCCGGAAGACCCGGACCGAACACACTGCAGGGGGCCGGGCTCCTAGCATCATAGTGATGTACGATGCTAGGAGTCCCTGCCTCGCTGCAGGACAACTGTCCCCTACTGTAATCATGATTACAGTACGGGACAGTAGTTCCACGCAGAGGCAGGGACTCCTAGCGTCGTACATCACTATGATGCTAGGTGCCCGGCTCCCTGCACTGTGTTCGGTATGGGTCTTCCGGCCGAAATATGTTCCGTACATTACGGACATAACATGGTCGTGTGAACTCAGCCTAATAGTTCTGTTTGGGGTTTTGCTGGTATTTCCGTTTATAATGTGGTGACATATGTAATCTATGCGGAGTACATCTGGATATATGTAATCTATGCGGAGTACATCAGGGTATATGTAATCTGTGCGGAGTACATCATGGCATAATAAGAGGGTATACTAATGGGGTAAATAATACAATTATCCATACACGTGTGTTACGCTGTGAAGCGATCCGTTATGCACAGGCCGGTGTCACACTGATAAACGGTTTTATTTCTCACTCCCCTTCTGTAACGCTCTGCACCTTTTGGGGACTTTTTCTCCTTCGTAGTTTGGGAAATATTACTGGGAAAGTTTTGTGCTGGTATAATACGGGCACCCTCGCTTCCAGCGGATGTGCTATGTCCCTTCCCTTTCCTAGTTCCTAAATACTAGGGCCCTGAAACTGAAGGAATGTTCCCCTCCCGCCTGCGCATTGAGATGTTTTTTCATCACCGCATTACTAGTGCCGTAACTTTTTTGTTTTTCAGTTGATTGAGCGGTGTGCGGGCTTGTTTTTTGCGAGACGGGCTGTAGATTTTATTGGTACCATTTTAGAACACATACGACTTTTTGATCACTTTTTATTTCATTTTTTGGTAAAGGAAATTACCAAAAACAAGCAATTCTGGAATAGTTTTTTATTGTTTTTTTTATCGGCATCCACAGTGCGCCCTAAATTACATGTTAGCTTTATTCTGCGGGTCGATACGATTACGGCGATACCAAATTTATATAGTTTTTTTTATGTATTGCGGCTTTTGCACAATAAAATCACTTTTTTTATAAAATCATTTGTTTTCTGTGTCGCCATATTCAAAGACCCATAACTTTTTTATTTTTGCGTGCACAAAGCGGTGTCAGGGATTATTTTTTGCGGGACGGATTGTCGTTTTTATTAGTACTATTTTGGAGTAAATGTGACTTTTTGATCACTTTTTATAGCATTTTTTGGAAGGAGATGTGACCTAAAAACAAAGATTCTGGCGTTGTTTTTCATGTTTTTTTTTACGGCGTTCACCGTGCGGGATAAATTTCATAATAGTTTTGTAGTTTGGGTCGTTACGGACGCGGCGATACCAATTATGTATAGTTTTTTTTAATTTTTACGGTTTTTCCCATAATAAAAGACTTACTATGGGAAAAAAGTCAGTTTAGCTTTATTTTTATTTGAAATGTGTGTGTTTTTATTGTTTTACCACATTTTTATTATCTTTTTTTTACTTTTCTGACTTGTCCCACTAGGGGACATGAGGGCCTGATGCCCCGATCGCTACTCTAATACACTGCACTACATACGTAGTGCAGTGTATTAGCGCTGTCAGTTATTCACTGACAGCGAGCCTATGAGGACGCGCCGCAGGCGGGTCCTCATCGGCTCCCGTACAAGGCAGACTCGGACGCCATTTTCTGGCGTCCGATTGCCACAGCAACCCAGCGATTGCATCACTGGGTTGCCGGTAGGGTGAAAACCTATCAGATGCTGCGCTCTATTGAGCGCAGCATCTGAGGGGTTAATCTGCCGGATCGGAGAGTAGCTCCGGTCCTGGCAGTTACAGGAGGGTGCCAGCTGTATAATACAGCTGTCACCCCGCGGTGAAGGTGCCGGCTCTGCTTCTGAGCCCGCACCATCACTGCGCCGTACATATACGGCGCTTTGCGGGAAGCACCTCCCAACAGCGCCGTACCTGTACGGCGCATGTCGGGAAGGGGTTAAAACCACTGACAGATGAAGGAATAACATTGATTAGATTGTTTCAATGGCACCTGTCAAGGGGTGGAATATATCAGGCAGCAAGTGAGCAGTCAGTTCTAAAAAATGATGTGTTGGAAGTAGAAAAATGGGCAAGCAAAAAGATCTGAGTGGCTTGACAAGAGCTAGATTGTGATGGCTAAATGACTGGGTCAGAGCATCTCCAAAACAGTAGGTCTTGTGGGGTGTTCCCAGTATGCAGTGGTAGTACCTACCAAAAGTGGTCCAAGGAAGGACAATCAGTGAACCAGCGACAGGGTCATGTGCCCCCATAGCTCATTGATGCGCATGGGGAGCAAAGGCTAGCCCATATAGCTACTATAGCACAAATTGCTGAGAAAGTTACTGCTGGCTATAATAGAAAGGTGTCAGAACACACAGTGCATCGAAGCCGCAGACCAGTCAGAGTACCCATGCTAGAATACCTATGGACATATATACAGACATAGTGATGTCCAAAACACAAGAATAACCAATAGTACACAATATAGCACTATCCAATACATCAAAATACTTTTTTTCTGTTATGACTGCGGTCGCGGACCGCTGCCGCCCACCTTCGGCGAACGGTCCAGACCGCAACTTCCTGTCCGTCTGCCAACGTCTCCTTCCCCGGAGATGCCAGCTTGCGCGGCCTCCCCATCCAGGACTGTGTGACAGGGTGCGTGCTCGTCCCTGGCCTTAAAGGGCCAGCGCGCACACTCTAAAAAGTTCCCTAACCTATCCCCAGAGCACCCTGGACTATAAAAAAGGTTCCTCCCTTCCACTCCTTGCCTGAGCATCGTTGTAGTTTTCCCATGTTTGTATTGCAAATGGTCCCTTAGTGTTTTTCTGCTCCCAGTGTTCCCGTGTCCTGCTACCTGTCTCCTGTATCCCATGCGGTGTTTTGTTCCTGAGCCTGTTTAGTGTCGGAGTCGTGTTGTGCCACCTGCTGGAATACACCACGTCTGGTGTCATCTGCCACTCCTGGTGCCAACCGCCACGTCTGGAGCAACCTACCACATGTAGCCCCGTCTGTGCCGGAGCCTCTGCCGCCATCTGGATTATCTCAGGTACCCTTGTGCTATGAACCTCTTCCATAGACTTTGCATAGACTGTAAATTGGTGAGCTGCCACTCCGCCACATACCCCTAGATCGTGACAATTGCAGAATATTATAAAAACACATAGGACATCAAAAATTAAAATAACACACAATAAATTATGGTGGTGATTAAACACTAGGGCATGGTATATCAGAAATGAATAACAATACACAAGTATACACCTCAAAAATCACTAGTATGTAAATACATTATCACTAGAAAAGGGGTATAGATTTACAAATAACAAGGATCAATCCCAATCTCAATCATATACCAACCCGTGTTGTGCATATTGATCTCCTCAAGCACAAACCAGACCACAATAAATACCCCGATTCGCGTTTTGCCATTAGCTTTTTCAAGGGGTTATGAGTAGTGAGAGAGCTCGGTCTTAAATAGGAGGAATAGGGTCAAATAATCCAATCAGTGTGCTACTTGCTTGTTCCATGCAGGTGTTCTATAGATAAACCACAGTAATACCAGTAATGGTGGACGCAGTCACCACGACTTCACCATCCAGAAGCAATGGGGAGAACGGACCGTGCATGTCCATGTGCGTCCGCATCACCACACAACCCTGGGAAGGTGAGGGCGGGACGGCACAAACATTACGCATGGGAAAGCACTGCCATATTGTAAGAGGGCAGAATTGGCAAGAGTATATCACTGTCCAACTACCAGATATTAACGCGATGCACCGGTCCCTCAATTACTAAGAAGGGATCGGCACTACGCATGCACCACCGATGGGTATAAATAATGGCCACAGTGCAGCATTTTGAAGAAAACATAAAGCGTCAGGTAAATATATTCTTTTAGAGAAAACGAAAGACATATCAGTATTACTATCAGTATAATAGTGTCTGGCCATCCGCGATGGACACGTGACCCCGATCCAAACAAAAAAAGAGAGGATCGGAGCCACCCATGCGCCGCAGGAGGACACACAGAACACAGAATAAACATCAGTACATACACTACCGTTCAAAAGTTTGGGATCACCCAGACAATTTTGTGTTTTCCATGAAAACTCACACTTATATTTATCAAATGAGTTGCAAAATAACTAGAAAATATAGTCACGACATTGACAAGGTTAGAAATAATGATTTTTATTTCAAATAATAATTTTCTCCTTCAAATTTTGCTTTTGTCAAAGAATGCTCCATTTGCAGCAATTACAGCATTGCAGACCTTTGGCATTCTAGCTGTTAATTTGCTGAGGTAATCGGGAGAAATTTCACCCCATGCTTCCAGAAGCCGCTCCCACAAGTTGGATTGGCTTGATGGGCACTTCTTGCGTACCATACGGTCAAGCTGCTCCCACAACAGCTCTATGGGGTTGAGATCTGGTGACTGCGCTGGCCACTCCATTACAGATAGAATACCAGCTGCCTGCTTCTTCCCTAAATAGTTCTTGCATAATTTGGAGGTGTGCTTTGGGTCATTGTCCTGTTGTAGGATGAAATTGGCTCCAATCAAGCGCTGTCCACAGGGTACGGCATGGCGTTGCAAAATGGAGTGATAGCCTTCCTTATTCAAAATCCCTTTTACCTTGTACAAATCTCCCACTTTACCAGCACCAAAGCAACCCCAGCCCACCACATTACCTCCACCATGCTTGACAGATGGCGTCAGGCACTCTTCCAGCATCTTTTCAGTTGTTCTGCGTCTCACAAATGTTCTTCTGTGTGATCCAAACACCTCAAACTTCGATTCGTCTGTCCATAACACTTTTTTACAATCTTCCTCTGTCCAATGTCTGTGTGCTTTTGCCCATATTAATCTTTTCCTTTTATTAGCCAGTCTCAGATATGGCTTCTTCTTTGCCACTCTGCCCTGAAGGCCAGCATCCCAGAGTCGCCTCTTCACTGTAGACGTTGACACTGGTGTTTTGCGGGTACTATTTAATGAAGCTGCCAGTTGAGGACCTGTGAGGCGTCTAATTCTCAAACTAGAGACTGTAATGTACTTGTCTTGCTGCTCAGTTGTGCAGCGGGTACTCCCACTTCTCTTTCTACTCTGGTTAGAGCCTGTTTGTGCTGTCCTCTGAAGGGAGTAGTACACACTGTTGTAGGAGATTTTCAGTTTCTTGGCAATTTCTCACATGGAATAGCCTTCATTTCTAAGAACAAGAATAGACTGTCGAGTTTCACATGAAAGCTCTCTTTTTCTAGCCATTTTGAGAGTTTAATCGAACCCACAAATGTAATGCTCCAGATTCTCAACTAGCTCAAAGGAAGGTCAGTTTTATAGCTCCTCTAAACAGCAAAACTGTTTACAGCGGTGCTAACATAATTGCACAAGGGTTTTCAAGTGTTTTCTAATCATCCATTAGCCTTCTAACACAGTTAGCAAACACAATGTACCATTAGAACACTGGAGTGATGGTTGCTGGAAATGGGCTTCTATACACCTATGTAGATATTGCATTAAAAACCAGACGTTTGCAGCTACCATAGTCATTTAGCACATTAACAATGTATAGAGTGTATTTCTGATTAATTTAATGTTATCTTCATTGAAAAAAACTGTGCTTTTCTTGCAAAAATAAGGAAATTTCTAAGTGACCCTAAACTTTTGAACGGTAGTGTACATCATACATACTTTTAGCTGTCAGTTGGGGTCTCGGAAGTAAATATTTTTTGAGATCAGGATCAGACAACAGGATTGGCCAGCAAATAGCCATAATATCCCTCCTCTCTGTCCACTGTGTATTATATGTAGTAATCAATCTTACCACAGAAACCTGATTTCTCTATTTATGTTGTGTTGGAAGATTATTCCAGTCAGTTGTACATGCTCTTTGATATCCCTTTTCAATATCTTGCTTGTGATACACATATTGTAAAAAGCGGTTCTTCAATTGGTATGCCTCATCTTCAAAATTGGAATTAGAGTCACAAACCCGTCTTGCCCTCAGAAATCGGCCTGTTGCAATAGCACGTATAGTGTGTGAGGGATGAAATTATGATGCATGTAGTAGATCATTAACTGATGTCTTTTTGCAAAAGATGGTTGTATTAAGCCTACCTATGTTATTCGCTGCAATTTTGATGTCTAAAAATTCCATTCTTTCTTGGCTGATCACACAAGTAAGTTTGATGTTCTATTGTTTGCTATTTAAAATAATCAAAAAACGATCCAGCTCCGTCCGCGTCCCCTGCCAAATAAAGAGGATATTGTCGGTATAGCGCATCCACGTACCAACACATCCAGAGACCATGTCCATTGCCTCGTGTACACAGTCCTGCACCCATAAATCCAGGAACAGATTTGCGTACAGAGGAACACAAGTGGCCCCCATGGCTGTGCCACGCAGTTGTAGATAGTGTTTGTCCCTAAACACAAAATAATTGTGCTCAAGGACAAAACGAATAAGAACAATAAGAAAATATACCAGTTCAGGATCATCATTGTGCAAGAGTCGAAAGTGTGAAATGGCACTTAACCCAAATTCATGATCAATGCAGGTATATAAAGACTCAACATCGCAGGATATTAAATACATATTATGTTCCATTGTTAAGCCATCAAGACGCTTTAAAACGTCAGTGGAATCTTTATGATTGTAAATTCTCTATGCATGGGCGTAGATAGTAATCCAAAAGATGCCAGATAGATTCACAAAGGCTCCCACAACCCGACACTATTGGGCGGCCGGATGGTCTTTTATGATCTTTATGTATCTTTGGTAAAAGATATAAGGTTGGAATAACAGGATTGTAAAGGGAAGTGTTTTCTATCTACATGTGAGTGCAGTATTCCACCAGGGATAGGTGTGTATCTCTGCCCTCCGGTGGAGGGGGGAGAAGACGGTGGACACACCTAATGCATTCTCACTGCCTGCCCCCCTCAAGGTAATGACATTCCATGGGGGAGCCATAAACAGTCCCATGGCTCCCCCACTTGCACGTGCATGAGCATGTGATGTCACACAGAAGTGCACGGGAGGGATTAAAAGGATAAACTGTCCTACACTGTGCTCTCTTGCTCCTGCCTCCTGCCCACCAGACACCTACAGCTCTCTGTTCCTGACTCACCAACCTAGGACCACATGTGCTAAGTATTCTCCTCCTCTCTCTCCCCTCTCCTACACTTCTCCCCATAACCCTACTTTCCCTGGTAACACTTTGCCTTCCCTGGTCTACAGATTTCCCCTGGTATTTAACCACTTGACTGTATAGGAAAAGTTAGAGCCAGGTGGGGGTGGGTCACAGAAGATAGCATGAGTGACTGCACTGTAACTTGTATGTATGTTAGTTAAGTGGGTGGTGGTTAGTATAGTATTGTAATATATTGTACTGGTACTTTGGCACGTGTAGTTATTATATGCATTGAGGTATGCTGATGCTATATCAAGAATTATGTTAGGTAAGTGGGTGGTGGTATAGATTAGTGTTTGTAATAACTTGTTTATACTGTACCACGTGTAGGGTCAGTGTATTCAATACATATTAAGTTGTTATGTGTATTGGGATGCACTTATACTATACTGTAATTATTTACGGTGTTTGGTGTACTTTTGGTGACTACTGTTTGTGTTAATAAATATTACCCTTTATTTACTATGCAGTCGTATACACTTACTTAGCAGCAAAGCAATTAGACTAACGTTAATACAAGAGAAAGTTAGGGAAGCTAGGCATAACCCTAGTGACCCTGATATAAAGAAGGTAGTAGTAGTGGGCGACACTAGTAAGTGAATCCCACCATTACCCCAGCCCTTTAACAAGGATGTTTAACCACCAGGCCATCTAGAACTTTTTTGGAAATTATATTGTTTTCAAATGCCTCCAAAAGTAATTTGTCAAGTTGGTTCTTAAATATATCAGTTGGATTGGATGTTAAACGCCTGTAGCAACTACCATCACGCAGTTACAAATATATAAAGTCCTAGAGCAATGTAATAACGGGCAATGTCATGTCCCAAAAGAACACCCTCCCTTTCTCAACAGTTGGGCAACTCCAAAATCAATACCATACAAGAAAAGCGGAGTACAGAGCCATATTTATAAAAGTATAACAAATTTATTGAAACAGAGGTAAGACAAACATTTAAAACAGGTATATACAAAAGAAGAAGGCTCTATAAATGTTTATACGGCATGACAGGGAAATAGACCAACCATATAATATAACAAGTAAGCTGTAGTGCCTATATTAGAGATGTAAACAGTGGATAGTGCAGTAACCTGAGAGTGGCAAAACCCTATCTAATATGCAAGTGCCTATGATCAGGACAGTATCGTCCATATAAAGATAGGAGAAGCCAAGGTATCAGGAAATAGGCAGCACCTTACCCATCTCAATGGTCCTACAAACCTGCATGTCATGTGCAGAACCCCAACGCACGTTTCGCGGTAAGTGCTTCCTCAGGGGGTGCATGACACAGTTATCCGTACGCTTCAGATTCATACATGTCAACCACTACATTGCCAGCCTTATATGCGGGCTTGAATACCACATTTTTCATAATTTTCAGCTCATACAAGGCCTTACGCTGTGCTCGTGAGAGGTTATCATAACCCTGATCCTGAGGTAATTTGCGTAACTCGTCAACCACCATCCTAACAAACAACTCTACCGATGGATTAAGTGACAAGGGTGGAAATGTAGTGAATTTGGGACATATAAATTCTGGAAATTTGTCATTGCTCACCTCCTGTTCCTGGAGTAGAGATGCTAGTGCCCGGAACACTTCCAATTCCACTTCGGCTGTGAATAGATTGTGGGGATCACTTTTAGCATAATATTTTTTATAAATCAGTTGGCGTGCAAATAAAAACACATCCCTGACGGCTGTAAAGTCATCAAATCCTAATACAGGACAAAACAATAAACCCAATGAGAGAATAGAAATTTGACTAGGGGTAAACACTATATGATTACTAGATTGATTACCTTCAATTTACCGCTTGCATTTCCATCTCCAGGGTTGGATTTTCTTTTCATAGGGGTACGTCTGGTTTCATACCTCCTATTTCTCATTTGTGCATTTCCTTGTGAAGATCCAGAAGTAGTACTATCTAATGGTAAAGATGACTCTGAAAAGACCATTGTAGAAGGACGGCATTTCTGCCATCTGTATACTTTCTATTCCAGGAAGTCCTTGACATCACGTTGGAATTTTTTAGCTTCAATTTCATGTGTGTCTTTTTCCCACTTCATATATTCTTGATTAAGTTATTGTTCAAATTTTACCAGCATCTCTGGAGTAGGGGTCGATTTTAGTTTGTCATGTAGAAATAATAATAGATTTCTCAATCTCCTCCAATTGCTTTTTGTCCCATCCAATCAGTAGTTCAATTAAGTTGTGGGAACATAATTTGTATGCCTCTTCCCATCTGGATCTCAATTTTACATCTTGAAATGGAAATGGGGAAGACCTGAACACGCAGGCCCCTCGGCATAAAGTCCCTGATTAAATATTGTTCCAGAGTACACATGCTGACCCCTGTCCAAGCAGAAAGTATCTACAATGGGCACATGAGCATCAGAACTGGACCATGGGGCAATAGAAGGTGAACTGATTCATCACATCTTATTTTACATCATGTGAACGGCTGGGTATGTGTGCGTTAATGTGTCTCCTGGGGGCGAGATGGCACCAAGATGCACTATGGAAAGAAGAAAACCCAGAGAAGGCAGTGTGGTGTGAAGGGCAATGTTCTGCTTGGAAACCTTGGGTCCTAGCCTTTATGTGGATGTTACTTGTCACTTACCACCTACCTAAACATTGATGCAGACCATGTGCGTTCTTTTATGTCAAAGTTATTCATTAATGGCAGTGACCTCTTTTAGCAAGATAATGCCCCTTGCCACACTGCAAAAGTTGTTCAGGAATATTTTGAATAAAATAACAAAGAGTTCAAGGTGCTAATTTGACGTCCAAATTCCCAAGATCTCAGTCAGATCCATGGATGCCCCACCTTGCAACTTACAGAACTCAAAGGATCTGCTGCTAAAATCTTGGTGCCAAATACCACAGGACAACTTAAGAGTTCTTGTGAAGTCCCTGCTTCTACAGGTCAGAACTGTTTTGGTGGCATGAGGGGGACCTACACCATACTAGTTTTAATTTTAAGGCCCCATGCACACGAACGGGATTTTGCGGCCGCAATTCCACCGAAAATCCACGAGAGAATTGCGGCCCCATTCATTTCTATGGGCCCATGCACACGACCGTGGTTACCACGGTCTGTGCATGACCCAGGAGCCTGGACCGCAGAAAGAACGGACATGTATTATTACGGCTGTGTTCTGCAGTCCAGGCTCACAGAAATTAATGCACGCAGCCATGTGCACAGCCCGCGATTTGCGGGCGGCCCGCGGGTGACACTCCGCGGCCGTTCTTACCCGAAAGTCACGGCCGTTCACATGGCCACGGTCGTGTACACGAGGCCTAAGACTGATCGCTATTTGTGTCTATGTATGTTTACATATATATATATATATATATATATGTATATACAGTATATATATGTATATATATATATATATATATATATACACATACAAGAAAATGGCCACAGCACTCTGTAAACACCAATGCCACCTACAGCACAGAGTGCTGTTGCCATTTTCTCGAGTATTGTTTGCATTCATGGGCGTACTTGCACCTGTACACGATTTTTTTATTTTGCTGGAATATGCTCACAAATCTTTCTTGTGTGTTGTATATATATATATATACACACACATATATATATATATATATATATATATATATATATATTTATATATTTTTTTATTATTTTTTTTAGGATTATAGTAAGCTAAACGCTAAATGAAAAATATATGAAGAAGTGTTCTGACTGATAGGCAAGATCTCAATTGCTCATGACCAATTATTTTTAGAATCAAATACAAAATAATTCTGATTGGATCGTAAGCCAATGAAGCCTTATAATCTCCAAATTTTGTAAATACTGCATGCTACAGTCGTGATGATTGTGATTTTCTTTTCTTTTACATTTCAATATCAATTAAGGTTGGCATACTGAAATTATACATTTATAGAGATCAATATAAGTTTTGCAGGTTGTATGGATGTGCGTATTACTCGGGGATAAAGTTGTATCTAGCTAGAGCACATTTATTGCTCAGTTCAGGGTAGTTTTTTACATTTTATATGTGAGACTCTTTTTAGATGCAGAGAATCCTTATAAACTCTGGGATATTCCAGAAATACTTAGTTAAAATCTGACATATGTAGTGGGATATGATACGGATACCCAGGAGAGCGACACATTTTTAATTGTAACTACTTTCTTAGGACGCAAATACAGTTGATACTTACAGGAAGTCCATGAGTGAGGCACCAAGTGGGGCACTATTAGCGTCTGGGGCACAATATGCCGCTATATGTGTTGTACTATTTGTTTTATTGTATCTTTAGTTAGGACATTTTTTCTGAAGTACACTATTTGGGGTTACTGTGTGACACAGAACGTGCAGTGATTGGGGCAAATCGGGTAGCCGGATGGGAAGTTTGTGTAGATGATGACTGTACTGGAAAAACAAGGAGCCAAAAATGTCTGGGCAGCAAACTCTGCAGAGGATTTGTGGCTAGAAAGTCTTAATGGCTGTACGGGCCAGATCAAAAGACGCCAACTGTGAGTCATTCTATTTAACTTTATTCCCTTATAAGGTCTGCACAGCTCCTGGGTAGAGCTGGTATCTGATCACTATATAAAGGTAATATTTAATCACTGTATGGAGGTAATATTTAATCACAGTATGGTGATAATATTTGGTCCTGCTATACTAGTATGATTATATTATTTAGGGCTATACTATAATACAGATTAGTGCTTAAGCTGAGGCAAGTTACACAACACTGATATTCATTGTGCAGTAATTTCCAAGGCCAGTGTACTACTGAGGTGGTATATCTAACCGTGTCAGGGGCTATAAATGTTGTCTTATAATTATGCTGTCATCTGATATACACTGTGCTCCAATGCACTATCTTGGACATTATGCACACTATAGGCAGTAAACAACAATGACTTGCGCTTACAGTAGATAATGTAACAAAAAAATCAAATGTTCACATAATAGAAATACAAATGAAGATACAATCGTCGTATTATAAAAACATGGAGATGACTGACAAAATGATGTGGCCACCCATCAGGAGATACATTTATATGAAAATAATTTAAATCAGTTGGAATAGAGCAGATTAGAAACTAATGGTAAAAATCTAAAAAAAAAATATATTTACCCAGATTATCAAACAAAATGTTAACATCTCCAAAAGTTTATGATGTAATTTTTTTTACTTGTGTGGATCTTAAAGATCTTTTATGAAACAGGTGGTGAACTGTCCTAAGATAATAGAAATATACCATGCTCTTGAGGAACACTTTATAGGGTTTTCCTGGTACATTTAGTCACTTGCATTAAAAATTTAAAGACATTTCCTATTTTTAAGCAATATTTGCTTTAAGATTATTTTTTCCAACTACTGTTAAGGCCTTTTTACACGGGCCAATTATTGGGCAAATGAATGTTCATATGAACGCTCATTCCCGATCATGGCCTCGGGTAAACAGGGCAACGATCAGCCGATCAACGAGCAAACACTCCCTGTAAACAGGGCGATGTGCTGCCGGCGTGATGGAAATGTATGGGGAGAAACAATTGTAGTAGCGATTGCTCGTCCCCATACCTAACCAAGCATTGCTCTATGTGAAAGGAGCACATGAGTGCCGATCAACTAACTGTCTTGTGGATAGGCGCTCATTTACACGCCCCATATCGGCCGTGTAATAGTAGTCTAAATTTCCAACCACATTCTACAGTAATACTGCAGTATTCATATTCCTAGCATTTAACTATGTTGATGGCAGCAGTAAAGAATCCTCTCTGTAGATTAGCACTGCAATTTTGTGCCATATAAAAACAAAAACACAATCCACAAAAAAAGCGAGTTGTGTATTATGAATATTTATATAATTATATTATATTATTGTAATTATAAAAACTCCTTTCATTTTCAAATACAATAGTTCAAATGTTCAATTTGATTCTCTATTATCATAACAAAATCAGTCTTTTACTATGGAACACAAATGATGCACATCAACATGCAACATTCAATCTCTTTGTTTTGCTAAGATCTTGAATTTTTAACACATAATTAGATCGTCCTAGTTCTGTTCATACAATTCTCTCCCTCAAGCAGCTGCTAATCTTTTGTTATCTGCACCAACTTTACTGTAGGAGAATATATTATGAAGTGTGAAAAATATCATTCCTGAGGGAGATTTTTCCCAGCTAAAATAAGTACTGCAGTTCCCCACAACTGCCAAAACATTTATGTTCATGGGGCTCTTATATGACCAGATGTGACTTAATCATCAGTTTTGCTTATGTGTGTGAAATATTGCTTCAAACGCTCTTTTTCCATGCATTTGCCTGGCCTGAGGTAAAATATCATGGTTACACTCATAGTTCTATGAATGGTTTATGATGATGAATGGCTTACCAACACAGTTTCATGCAGCAAAGCTTCTCGCTAGGACTTAGGATAATAAATAGCAATAGACATTTGTTGTTTTTGTTATTATTATGTTAAATGCTTGAGATATATATCTATTGCATTATTAATGTGCACAGAAGAAATAAATGTTTGCCCAGAGGACTAGCTACTGAAGACGTACAAGGGAGATAATAGCAAATTAAAAACTAAAAGAATTTTCCTTTTTTTCTTGTGCCTCCCACAGGCCATGCCTGGATGATTTGAGGTATATCCATTAAACAATGGGTTAATGTATTGGACTCGTTTACCTTTGTAAAGAAATGTGTGAAACTGTTATGTCCTTTGCAAACAAGCTTGGAGGTTTCCAAAGGTAGAAGTACGTGAACATCTGAAACAGAGCTTGAAATGTTTTATCTTTTGAACATCTCACTCCAAAAAATATACACGAATATGGGTTGGTTTCATTTTTGCTACTAAAACAACATCCACTCCTATGGGCACTCTGAAGGAAGTCACGGCTGTACAGCCACAAGAGCAGAGCTAGTTTGGCCAAAACTTGGCAACTTGACCTTAGGTCTGTGTGCCCCTGCTTGGCTATGGAACCCCACTCCGTGAAGCCCCCAATAAACACTTCTTGCACTGACATTGATTTCAAAGGCAGTTTGGAGCTTTAGGGCATGCCCCCACGTGGCGGATTTCCTCCGCAACTGTCCGCATCAATGCCGCACAGAATCTGCGTTGCAGATTCTGCGGCGGATCTGCCCAAAATGTGCAGTAAATTGATGCGGACTAGCTGCTGCGGACTGCGGTAAAAGTGCTTCCCTTCTCTCTATCAGTGCAGGATAGAGAGAAGGGCCAGCACTTTCCCTAGTGAAAGAAAACAAATTTCATACTTACCGGCCGTTGTCTTGGTGACGCGTCCCTCTTTCGGCATCCAGGCCGACCTCCCTGATGACGCGGCAGTCCATGTGACCGCTGCAGCCTGTGATTGGCTGCAGCCGTCACTTAGACTGAAAAGTCATCCTGGGAAGCCGGACTGGAGACAGAAGCAGGGAGTTCTCGGTAAGTATGAACTTCTATTTTTTTGACAGGTTGCTGTATATTGGGATCGGTAGTCACTGTCCAGGGTGCAGAAACAGTTACTGCCGATCGCTTAACTCTTTCAGCACCCTGGACAGTGACTATTTACTGACGTCGCCTTACAACACTCCCGTACTTACGGGAGCCCCATTGACTTCCTCAGTCTGGCTGTAGACCTAGAAATACATAGGTCCAGCCAGAATGAAGAAATGTCATGTCAAAAAAGCAAGACGCATCCGCAGCACACATAACATGTGCATGACAGCTGCGGACTTCATTGCGGAATTTAGAATCTCCATTGAAGTCAATGGAGAAATTCCGCCATGAGTCCGCAACCAGTCCGCCACTGGTCCGCAACAGACAGAGCATGCTGCGGACACCAAATTCCGCTCTGCAGCCTATGCTCCGCAGCGGAATTTTACGCATCGTCTAGACGAACACTTCTAAATAGAAGTGGAAGTCAATGGAGAAACGGCTCCGCTGCGGATTAACGCTGCGGAGTGTCCGCAGCGGAATTCTAGTGAAATTCCGCCACGTGTGAACCCAGCCTTAGAAATTCTGACTATTGCAACAGTAGAGATGTTTTTTTTTTCTACTATACTACGTGCCGGTTTTGTGAGAACGTATGGCCGGTTTGCAGCTGGGCTCTAAAATAATAAGGGTATGTTCACACAGGGGCGGATACGCTGCATAAAAGCACACAGCGTATCCGCGCTGTATGCCGCAGTGAGTTCCAAGTTGTGTTTTTTCGTCCAGAAATGCCCACTGCGGAAAACTGCACAGAAAAAAAAAAGGATACTTACCATGGCGATGAGTCCCTCTGACGTCTTGACAATTGGCTGCAGCGGTCACATGGGATAAAACGTCATCCAAGGAGGCTGGCCTGGATGAAGAAACAGAGAATTCTGGGTAAGTATAAGTATTTCTGAGTTGCGTTTTTTGCGGCGGAATCTCTGCTTTTCCGCCACAAAAAAACACATCTGCTATTTGTTGCGGTTTTTACCTCCCTATTAAATTCAATGGGATATACCTGCAACAAATAAGCAGCGTTTACGCAAATGCAATTGACAGGCTGCGAACTAAAAAAAAGTCTGCTCAGGATTTACGCAGCGTGTGGTTGAGATTTGTTCAAATCTCATGCTTTTTGCTGGTACTGTGCTATGCTGCAGATTTTCCTCAACGAAATCCATTGCGGAAAATCCGCATTATTTATGCTAAGTGTGAACTGACTCTAATAGCGCAATTGATAGAATATATAACAATCAAACTTGCTAGAAATATGACAGTCTTTGAAAGTGGTACGCAGAATGTCACTGAGATCTTCAATATAACCCATGCTTTTATGTGTCTAAGGTGATTTCAAGCAACATTTGGCCATATGATACAGTATGTCATAATTTGGCATTTAAATTGCAAAGTATACAAGGATTATTATGACCAAAAGCATTTATTACATATTCAAAGGATATTCTAAAAATGTCTAATAGCTGAGGATTCCAACTCTGTGAAACCCACCTATTGTGAGTTGAAGATTTTCTGTCACCCTCGTGTTACAGGGTACGGTAGATGATGAGAACAGGACACGTATTTACATGGCTCTCTCTATTAAAATCTACTTACTTTCCTATATCTTGCCAATTATTGAGATTCCAATAATAACATTACATTTTATGTCACTTTTTTAGTCTTAATCATTGGAAAAAAATATTATGAGTGCCCTTTTTAAATAGGAGCTGCCATAAATATATATATATATATATATATATATATATATATATATACTTATATAAAAAGGGCCAATGGTGTTGTCCCTTAAATTTACCTTAATGACATGTCAGCTAAACATATGATAAGAGTAGAAAAAAAAGTGGGACTAGTAGCCCCTCCCAAGATCTCCTTACAATTATGGGATAAAATAATTAACAGCTGCCGTCCTGCACTAAGGGCCAGAATCAGAGAAGACTGAACATTGTGATCACCAGAGCTATTTAATACGAATATGTAGATAAAGTTTATGATTCTAAAAATTAGTGCCGCAAAAAAGAAAAACAATACAATATACAATAGACCCAAATTTTTTTAATATAATCCTCGTACTAATAATGACTAAAACCATAAAGTTATTTTGTCAATTAAGGTGACTGGTAAAGGAAATAAAAAAAATAAGATATACAATACAAGAAATATACAGTAAACAGTTTTAGACAGTTGGAACAAACTTGAATGTTTTCTTGCACAATAAAGAGATTCATGACACTTTTTAGGTCAATGACCTGTAAGTATTGAAGAGAGAATAAAGGTATATCGACCCATACATGCAAACTGCGTCTTGGAGCAAAATGGAACTAAGCGGAGGCTAAACTGGGCAGAATTTATGGCTGCACTGTATTTATAAAGATTTTTGTATTATACAGTACTTTATTTAGATAGGAGCAAGTGATATGTGTACTGATAATGTGATTGACTATATTGTTTATATATAATATACAGTAATGCTATATTAATATAACATGCTTTGAATGCACCAACCTGATTGCTTAATTTTTGCACAATGTAATAACTAAAATTAGCATTTTTTGTAATAAATAATAGGTGTCGTTTCCATATTTTTCCTTTGGTACACATAAATAATGTGCATATCAAGGCTATATACATTCTGTACCTATTCTTAACATTATCTTTAAGCAATGCGGTTTTCTTTTCAGTAGTGAAAAAGTAAATCCAGGTGCACAGCTATATAAAATGCACAAACGGCAAGAACTTGTTATTGCTCCTTCAGAGACTGAACCGCACATAGCTAATCTCTGTAATAGCATTAGAATGGCCTTGTTTCATTTATTCCAGGCATACTCTCTGCTCTACGCTTTCTGCTTGAAATTACAAGCATGTCACACTCAAGCATTCAGAGCATGCAAGCGCATTAGGGGAATGAGGCATCTGTGTATATTTTGGGTTACTGCTAGAACACAAGAACAGTGTGTATAAACAGATTGTTTGAGTTTTCATTTGAACTTCTCTTGACAGGGATAATAACTAATGTATCAATAATCTGAAAGAATTGATTTGCCGTTGAGCATTAAGAAATTTAGCCAGTAATAGTATGGACTAGACCAAAGAAGTTGTTTCCATTTTTCATTATCAATCATGAATATGTGTGTTTTTCTCTTTGCCCGAATTCTGTTGTGGCAATTTATACATAGTAACACAGTGAAGATGCCAATGTCCTGAACGGCCCTTTTTGTATAGTTTGGGGCAAAGTATAAAGAATAAGGGGACCAGGGTTTAATAATTGTAGGGTCCCAGCGGTCTGACCCACACCAATTTAACAGTTATCACCTATCCAGTCTATAGTTGATAACTCTTTCTCGCTGGAATACCCCTTTCATTTATGCCTGCTTATTTGTCATAAAAAAAGTAGAATGATAAATTCAGCTCTGCTACACATGTGCAACTCACACATAATCTATGATACCCCTGTCCACAGACACAATCTAATTTGTCTACCTCAAGTATATGCACAATAATGGCCAATTTTATAGGAAAACTACCTGAACATGTTTTATTGAGAAAAAACTAGAGAAATATGCAAAACTCGTGCATATGTTGCCTTGGTTGGGTCCAAACCCATAGCAATATAATATATGATGACATATAAGAATTACAGTTATCTTACATAGAAAACAACATTTGGATTTGTTAAAACAGGCTGATAAGCAAGTCAATGGTTACAACAAACCATCCAAACAAAAGTAATGACTTTTATTTCCAATTTGTTAACACCAAATGAACAATGATGAGTTATTTTTGAACGGGAATCGGAACAGGATATATGAGCATTTTTTCTGAAATGCAGCTCTTCAAAGCAGTGAATATTATAATTACCCTAATGAAGTCAGTCAATTGTTATTCATGGAAAACTAGAACATTATTACAGCTCCACTTGAGCTACTCTTAGTAAGTTATTTGCACTGGATAAAACGAGACGTCTTTCTTTTAGAACGTTGCAATTTACAACTATTTCTCAACTACAAATTCAGTTTTGAATCCTAGGATTATAAAATCGAGGTTGCTATAAATCTTTAGTCTGCCTTCTTTGTGCACATTTAATTTGGTTGCAATGCTATTGAGCTTTATTAGCTGTCTCATCAATTTAAAGGGAATAAAATTGCAGATTTCACAATAAGGAAAATCTTTTTTACCGTCTTATTTGTATGCACATATTTTTATACAGAAGTTTGTACATATTGAACTGCATTTTGCTTTTCTGCTTATTGTGCAATGACACACAAGTTCTTTTAATATTAGCACTTTACGCAAAACATAGAACCATGCACGATTGTATTGGAAAATAAAAAAGTATTTTTGTGATCTACATTCCCTTACAACTTTATACTATTTTATTTAGGCTTAGGGACCGGACAATTTTTTGCCTTAACCCCTAACGACATGCCAGGTACACAGGGGCGTAGCTAAAGGCTCATGGGCCCCGATGCAAACATTCTTACTGGGCCCCCCCGCAAACTTCTCATGGCCGACGGTCCGCAGCTTTCAACTGCATCGCTGGGTCTCCTAAGTGACTCAACAACGCAGCACTAGCAGCCGGGGGCGTCACTAAGGCTGGGTTCACACACCCTATTTACGGACGTAATTCGGGCGTTTTAGCATTGAATTACGTCCGAAAATGCGGCTCAAAAGCGTTGGCAAACATCTGCCCATTCATTTGAATGGGTCTTACGATGTTCTGTGCCGACGGTCATTTTTTTTTACGCACCGCTGTCAAAAGGTGGCGCGTAAAAAAGACGCTCGCGTCAAAGAAGTGCCTGTCACTTCTTCAGACGTAAATGGAGCCGTTTTCCATGGACTCCATAGAAAAACAGCTCCAATTACGTCCGTAATGGACGCAGCGAAAGACACCTGCACATGCCATTACGTCTGAAATTACGGAGCTGTTTTCTCCTGAAAACAGCACCGTAATTTCAGCCGTAACAGACGCTGCCGTGTGAACATACCCTCAGGGCTTAAAATGTCAGGGAAATAGCCCCAATACATATGTGTCCGCCCAAAAAAAAGTGTGTTTATGAGACAGCATAGCATATCTATAGCACTACAACCCTATAAACTATGGATAGGATTAGATACAGTGGCTGAGCAGACAGTATCACACATGATAGGATTAGATACACCACTCAGGAGACAGTATCTCACATGATAGGAGTAGATACAGTGGCTCAGCAGACTGTATCACACATGATAGGATTAGATACAGTGGCTCAGAAGGCAGTATCACACATGATAGGATTAGATACAGTGGCCTAGCAGACAGTATCACACATGATAGGATTAGATACAGTGGCTCAGCAGACAGTACCACACATGATAGGATTAGATACAGTGGCTCAGCAGACAGTACCACACATGATAGGATTAGATACAGTGGCTCAGAAGGCAGTATCACACATGATAGGATTAGATACAGTGGCTCAGCAGACAGTATCACACATGATCGGATTAGATATAGGGCCCAGCAGACAGTATCACACAAGATACCATTAGATACAGGGCCCAGCAGACAGTATCACACATGATTGGATTAGATACACAGCTCAGCAGACAGTATCACACATGATTGGATTAGATACAGGGCCCAGCTCGCTGACTTTGCGTCTCCAGCGCTGGACCCAGGATAGGTAAGAATAATAATTTTGCTTCTTTATGTGTTACTGATTATTTTTGTGTGTTTGTGTTTTTTTTACAGGTTCGGTTGTTGGACTTCGGATTCGAGGACTTCAATGACGGCGTTTTTTTTATTCTCAATAAAATGGTTAATGAGGGTTGTGTTTTTTTATTTCAATAAAATATTTTTTCTATGTGCTTGTATCTTTTTAAACTTTATTATCACCGCCTTAGTAATGGCCGCTGGCTGATTGACAACCTCCATTACTAAGGCGAGGCTTAATCTTAGCAGGTGCAGAGGCTACACTAAGCCCCATTATTACCCCGGTACCCACCGCCACCAGGAGTACTGGGAAGAGCTGGGTACGAACCAGTACCCGACCATCTGTAGTGACGGGCAGGCACCGGGGTGGACGCAGGCTGGTAGTATTAGGCTGGGGAAGGCCAAAAACAGTGGCCATTCCCACCCTTGTAATGCTGCCTGCTGCTGCTATGTTGTATCTGGCTGGTTATGAAAATTGGGGGGGACCCCACATCGTTCTTTCCAATTATTTCTTATTTTTTTTTTTTTTAAATGACGTGGGGTCCCCCCCATTTTTCATAACCAGCCAGATACAATAAAGCAGCAGCAGCCTAGCATCACCAGGGTAGGAAGGGCCACTGTTTTTGGCCTTTCCCCTCCTGATAATACCAGCCTGCGGCCACCCCAGTGGCCGACTATCACTACAGATGGTCAGGTACTGGATCGTACCCGGCTCTTCCCAGCACCCCTGGTGGCGGTGGGTACCGGGGTAATAAAAGGGGTTAAGTGTTAGCCTCTGCATCGGCTAACACTAAGCCCCGCCTTAGCAATGGATGCGGCCATTACTAAGGCGGTAGTAATATAGTTTAAAAAAAAACACAAAGACATAGAAAAAATATTTTATTGAAATAAAAAAAAAACCCACACAGCCCTCATTAACCATTTTATTGATAATAAAAAAAAAGCTGTCATCAAAGTAGTCCTGGAATCCGACGTAGTCCAACGACCGAACCTGTAAGAAAACACACAAAAAATGATTAGTAACACGTGTGTTAGGCTTAGATACAGGGCGCATGTGTGATACTGTCTGTAGGACCCTGTATCTAAGCCTACCACAACGTATACAGTATAAGACTACTGTGTGCTGGGGCCCTGTATCTAAACCTACAGTGTGGTAGGCTTATATACAGGGCCCATGAGACAGGATCACACATGGGCCATGTATCTAAGCCTACCATGTGATTGGCTTAGATACAGGGCCCAGCAGACAGGATCACGCATGGGCCATGTATCTAAGCCTACCATGTGATCCTATCTCATGGGCCCCCTAAGCCTGCTACATCGTAGGCTTAGGGGTTGTACAGTCCCTAAACATTGATGGCCTATCCTCAGGATAGGCCATCAATAGCTGATGTGTCTCCCGGGACCCGCAAATCAGCTGTTTTGAAGGGGCCGCAGCACTCGTACGAGAGCTGCTTCCCCTTCATTTCACTACTCGCCCACACTGTGAATCGCCGACACGGATTCACAGTGTGACCGGAATGAAGTGACAGGAATGAAGGGGAGCAGCTCTCGTACGAGTGCTGCGGCCCCTTCAAAAGAGCTGATTGGCGGGTCCCGGGAGTCGGACCCCGCCAGTCAGGGCTTACCTTCTTCGGCCGCGGTGGGAGTTCTGTCGTCTCAATGATGTGCGTGGCGCATAGCGCTGTGACGTCATGCGCTGCGCACAGCACTTGACGTCAGGACCTCCGCTGCGATCCGGAACCAGGAAGGTAAGTAAAGTATGTTACTATAGTAACAGGGGCCCGCGGCCCGAGTTACTATAGTAACTTTTTATTGATGTGGTGCGGGGGGCCGTGGGCCCCCCTGGCTTCGGGGCCTGGTCGCAATTGTGACCGCTGCGACCCCTATAGCTACGCCAGTGCAGGTACATATACATGGGAGCCGTTAAGGGGAAATATGGAGCGGGCTCACGGGCTGAGTGCATTACATACTTAGCGGGTGTCGGCTGTGTAATACAGCCGACACCTCACTGCAATGGACAGAATCAAAGATCACTTTGAGTCCGCCCGTTTAACCCCTTAGATGTCATAGGGGGACTTCTAAAAAAAAAAATAACAGTTAAATAAAGTTTTTCTAATATACCAAAAAAATATATATTCAAAGTTTTCAAAAAAAATATATTTTTTTTTCTCTAAAGCAATGTTTAAAAGAAAAAATAATCAATATAACTGGTATCACTACGTCCGTAAAAGTCTGAACTATTACAGTATAACTTTACCTCATCCGCTCGGTGGACAACGTATAACAAAAATAAATAAAATCACCAAAATTGCAGGTTTTTGGTCACCTTAGCTCCCTAAAAAATGAAATAAAAAGTGATCAAAAGTTGCATGTACCCTAAAATGATACCAATAAAAACTACAGCTCATCCTGTAAAAAATAAGCCATCACACCACTAAATCGACATAAAAATAAAAGGTTATGGCTCTCAGAATATGGTGACACAAATGTTTTTTTAAGAAATTGTTTTTTTTTCTAAAAGTGGTAAAACATTGCAAAAAAACATAAATTTGGTACCGCCGTAATCGTATCAACCCATAGAATAAAGTTAACAATTTTACAGCACAATGAACGCCTTAAAAACGAACCCCCCCCAAAAAAAATGGCACAATTAGGGTATGTGCACACACACTAATTACGTCCGTAATTGACGGACGTATTTCGGCCGCAAGTACCGGACCGAACACACTGCAGGGAGCCGGGCTCCTAGCATCATAGTTATATACGATGCTAGGAGTCCCTGCCGCTCTGCAGGACAACTGTCTCGTACTGTAATCATGTTTTCAGTACGGGACAGTAGTTCCACGGAGAGGCAGGGACTCCTAGCATCGTACATATGTATGATGCTAGGAGCCCGGCTTCCTGCACTGAGTTCGGTCCACTACTTGCGGCCGAAATACGTCCGTAAATTACGGACGTAATTAGTGTGTGTGCACATACCCTTACTGTCTTGCCCATTTCAAACAAGCCCACATACCGCTATGTTGACCAAAAAATTAAAAAGTTATGGCTTTTGTAAGGCGGGGAGGAAAAGAGAAAATAACAAAACGAAAAATATCTGTGTCATTAAAAGGGTTGTCAAGTCCTTCAAAATCGAAGGCCTATTCTAAGGATAGGCCATCAATATGTAATTGGTCGGGTTCTGGCTGCCAGGACCCCCCCCCCTACCACGATCAGCTGTTTAAAAGTAGCCGCATTGCTTTCCCTTCTTTCTGGACACTTGCTCACACTGTAAAATGCTGACACGGAGGTAGCGGAGGTTCACAGTATTGATGTGACTGGGAGAAGGCTGTAATTCTGTGAACCACCACTACTGCCGTGTCGGCGATTCACATATAATACCATAATACATTGTTTTATTAAAAATAAAAGTCTTCAAAGGTTTACATAGCCTTTAAGTGTGTTTATATATTTTTTCATAGATTTTGTTATATTTTGTTATATTACAATTACATTTAAAAGACCATTTTCCCTTTAGAAGCAAAATGTTTCCATGCAAAATGCAGAAGTTATTTTTTTTTCACCCTTTAATGTGTTGTTCAATGAGGCACAGCAGATTACTGCAACAGTGCTGACTTAATCTGTATTGCAAGTCAATTTCTGTCTTTTAAAATTTCTGTCATTTAAAACAAATTTCTTTGTATACATTATCTTGACATTGCATCTCTCACAAGAAAAAAAAAACAGTTTTTTAAATACGCACAAATTATTTCTAGCAGTTGTTTTTGTTTTTGGGGGAAAATCAAATTTGAAAAAAAAACAACAACATTTAAACAGAGGTCAGGAAACAACAATTCAAGTAATAGGAAAATACTGAGACTGGATAAGAACAGGCTGGAAGAATTGGATAGATAGTTTTAGTATTGTGCTTTTGACAATTTGATAAATATGACTGCCAACGTTAGAATGGGTTTGACAGGCTCCTTATCTTGCCCTTTAGCAATAAAACTTTTCAAAAGGATTGTACGGTAGTTATCTCTGTCTTGAAATGCCCTTAAATCTTCAATTCAATCACTAAAGCTATTACCTTGCATTGTAAATTTGTCAATTTTTTACAGCTTTAGTAAAACCTTTTGTTTTACTATTTCTTTTTCTTAACTAGAAAGTAGTCAGACCTACATTTTAATGCTGGAGCGCATATAATGTTATATAACGTACAACATTCCAAATGTTTACAAATGTATCATATATATAAATATATATGTGTATATATATATATATATATATATATATATATATAGAAAAGAAGCAAAGCAAAAGCAGCACCGTTCTTCCAGTATAGAGTGCACAAGTGCCTGTTCAGACACACGACCAGTGTCCCAAATAAACAGCGAAATCCAATACACGGGACAGCACTCCAAGTTCAGTGATTTTTTTCACTGAACTTGGAGTGCTGTCTTGTGTATTGGATTTCGCCATATATATATATATATATATATATACACATACGTAGATATATATTTCTGTCTATCTATCTATCTATCTATTATCTATATCTATCTATCTATCTATCTAGCAGATATAAAAAAATGGCGACAGCACCCTGCAACACTAATGCCACCTAAACCACTAAATATAAATAGATATGCACTAAAGCTAAATCTACCTACAAATAGGGAGGTTCTTAGTGCACATTTTGATCAAAAAGTGTTAGCCCACCTGCCACGACAAGGCGACCTCTGTAAGGTGGGAACCTACGCTGCACATACACCCAGAACTGGGACTAAGCCTACATATATACCTGGGGATGGTAGGATCCAGCATTGAACTGATTAAAATCACCCAGGGCAGAATGGGAGGAGTGCAAGAACAACAAGTGGAGGCAGTCACTAACCCCACATATATGGATACCATAAACACAACAAAAGTTGAACAGCACATTCCAACTAAATGATACAAAATACGCAGGTGCAAGAACACCTATGACTGCAGATATACAGCAGATATAAAAAAATGGCGACAGCACCCTGCAACACTAATGCCACCTAAACCACTAAATATAAATAGATATGCACTAAAGCTAAATCTACCTACAAATAGGGAGGTTCTTAGTGCACATTTTGATCAAAAAGTGTTAGCCCACCTGCCACGACAAGGCGACCTCTGTAAGGTGGGAACCTACGCTGCACATACACCCAGAACTGGGACTAAGCCTACATATATACCTGGGGATGGTAGGATCCAGCATTGAACTGATTAAAATCACCCAGGGCAGAATGGGAGGAGTGCAAGAACAACAAGTGGAGGCAGTCACTAACCCCACATATATGGATACCATAAACACAACAAAAATTGAACAGCACATTCCAACTAAATGATACAAAATACGCAGGTGCAAGAACACCTATGACTGCAGATATACAGCAGATATAAAAAAATGGCGACAGCACCCTGCAACACTAATGCCACCTAAACCACTAAATATAAATAGATATGCACTAAAGCTAAATCTACCTACAAATAGGGAGGTTCTTAGTGCACATTTTGATCAAAAAGTGTTATCCCACCTGCCACGACAAGGCGACCTCTGTAAGGTGGGAACCTACGCTGCACATACACCCAGAACTGGGACTAAGCCTACATATATACCTGGGGATGGTAGGATCCAGCATTGAACTGATTAAAATCACCCAGGGCAGAATGGGAGGAGTGCAAGAACAACAAGTGGAGGCAGTCACTAACCCCACATATATGGATACCATAAACACAACAAAAATTGAACAGCACATTCCAACTAAATGATACAAAATACGCAGGTGCAAGAACACCTATGACTGCAGATATACAGCAGATATAAAAAAATGGCGACAGCACCCTGCAACACTAATGCCACCTAAACCACTAAATATAAATAGATATGCACTAAAGCTAAATCTACCTACAAATAGGGAGGTTCTTAGTGCACATTTTGATCAAAAAGTGTTAGCCCACCTGCCACGACAAGGCAACCTCTGTAAGGTGGGAACCTACGCTGCACATACACCCAGAACTGGGACTAAGCCTACATATATACCTGGGGATGGTAGGATCCAGCATTGAACTGATTAAAATCACCCAGGGCAGAATGGGAGGAGTGCAAGAACAACAAGTGGAGGCAGTCACTAACCCCACATATATGGATACCATAAACATGTAAAAATGTATCATATATATAAATATATATGTGTATATATATATATATATATATATATATATATAGAAAAGAAGCAAAGCAAAAGCAGCACCGTTCTTCCAGTATAGAGTGCACAAGTGCCTGTTCAGACACACGACCAGTGTCCCAAATAAACAGCGAAATCCAATACACGGGACAGCACTCCAAGTTCAGTGATTTTTTTCACTGAACTTGGAGTGCTGTCTTGTGTATTGGATTTCGCCATATATATATATATATATATATATATATATATATATATATATATATATACATACACATATGTAGATATATCTTTCTGTCTATCTATCTATCTATCTATCTATCTATCTATCTATCATCTATCTATCTATCTATCTATCTATCTATCTATCTATCTATCTATCTATCTATCTATCTATCATCTATCTATCTATCTAATATCTATCTATCTCATATCTATCTATCTATCTCATATCTATCTATCTATCTATCTATCTATCTATCTATCTATCTATCTATCTATCTATCTGTTTGTCTGTCTGTCTGTCTATCTGTCTATATATATATATATATATAAAATACACTAATACACGCATCTACACTGTATCTACCTCATTCAGCCATAACATTAAAGCCACAGACAGGTGAAGTGAATAGCATTGACTATATCGTTACAATGGCATTTGTTGACGGGTGGGATATATTGGACATCAAGTGAATAGTAAGTTCTTGAAGTTGATGTGTTGGAAGCAGAAAATCGTGAAGCGTAAGAATCTGAACGACTTTGACAAGCGTCAAATTGTGATGGCTTGACGACTGGGTCAGAGCATCTCCAAAACAGCAGGTCCTGTGGGGTGTTCCTGGTATGTAGTGCTTATCACCTACCAAAAATAGACCAAGGAAGGACAACTGGTAACCTGAAGACAGGGTCATGGGCCTCCAAGGCTTATTGATGCACGTAGGAAGTGTAGGCTAGTCTGTCTGGTCTGATCACACAGAAAAGCTACTGTAACACAAATTGCTGAAAAAGTTAATGCTAACTATGAAAGAAAGGTCTTTACAGTGAATTACAGTGAATTGTAGCTTCCTGCGTTTGGGTCTGCATAGCTGAAGACTGGTCAGAGTGCTCATGCTGACCACTGTCCATCAACGAAAGCACCTACAATGGGCACATCAGCATCTGAACTGGACCATTTAGCAATGTAAGAAGGTGGCTTGGTCTGATAAAGCATTTTTCCTTTTACATTATGTGGATGGCTGGATGCGTGTTCCTTGCTTACCTAAGTAATACACAAAGTAAGAGATGGCACAGGATGCACTAAGTGAGGTGGAGGCAGTGTGATGCTCTGGGCAATGTTCCACAGGACACGTTCAGAGGTCTTGTAAAGTCCATGCCGCAACAGGTCAGAGCACACAATTTTAAGCAAGTTTTCTTATGGTTGAACAGTGGATATAGTATATAAATATGTATATATATATATATATATATATATATATATATATATATATATATATATATACATATATACACTACCGTTCAAAAGTTTGGGGTCACCCAGACAATTTTGTGTTTTCCATGAAAACTCACACTTATATTTATCAAATGAGTTGCAAAATGACTAGAAAATATAGTCAAGACATTGACAAGGTTAGAAATAATGATTTTTATTTGAAATAATAATTTTCTCCTTCAAACTTTGCTTTCGTCAAAGAATGCTCCATTTGCAGCAATTACAGCATTGCAGACCTTTGGCATTCTAGCTGTTAATTTGCTGAGGTAATCGGTAGAAATTTCACCCCATGCTTCCAGAAGGCCCTCCCACAAATTGGATTGGCTTGATGGGCACTTCTTGCGTACCATACGGTCAAGCTGCTCCCACAACAGCTCTATGGGGTTGAGATCTGGTGACTGCGCTGGCCACTCCATTACAGATAGAATACCAGCTGCCTGCTTCTTCCATAAATAGTTCTTGCATAATTTGGAGGTGTGCTTTGGGTCATTGTCCTGATGTAGGATGAAATTGGCTCCAATCTAGCACTGTCCACAGGGTATGGCATGGCGTTGCAAAATGGAGTGATAGCCTTCCTTATTCAAAATCCCTTTTACCTTGTACAAATCTCCAAATTTACCAGCACCAAAGTAACCCCAGACCATCACATTACCTCCACCATGCTTGACAGATGGCGTCAGGCACTCTTCCAGCATCTTTTCAGTTGTTCTGCATCTCACAAATGTTCTTCTGTGTGATCCAAACACCTCAAACTTCGATTCGTCTGTCCATAACACTTTTCTTCCAATCTTCCTCTGTCCAATGTCTGTGTGCTTTTGCCCATATTAATCTTTTCCTTTTATTAGCCAGTCTCAGATATGACTTTTTCTTTGCCACTCTGCCCTGAAGGCCAGCATCCCGGAGTCGCCTCTTTACTGTAGATGTTGACACTGGCGTTTTGCAGGTACTATTTAATGAAGCTACCAGTTGAGGACCTGTGAGGCGTCTATTTCTCAAACTAGATACTCTAATGTACTTGTCTTGTTGCTCAGTTGTGCAGCGGGGCCTCCCACTTCTCTTTCTACTCTGGTTAGAGCGTGTGTGTGCTGTCCTCTGAAGGGAGTAGTACACACCGTTGTAGGAAATCTTCAGTTTCTTGGCAATTTCTCGCATGGAATAGCCTTCATTTCTAAGAACAAGAATAGACTGTCGAGTTTCACATGAAAGCTCTCTTTTTCTAGCCATTTTGAGAGTTTAATCGAACCCACAAATGTAATGCCCCAGATTCTCAACTAGCTCAAAGGAAGGTCAGTTTTATAGCTCCTCTCAACAGCAAAACTGTTTACAGCGGTGCTAACATAATTGCACAAGGGGTTTCAAGTGTTTTCTAATCATCCATTAGCCTTCTAACACAGTTAGCAAACACAATGTACCATTAGAACACTGGAGTGATGGTTGCTGGAAATGGGCCTCTATACACCAATGCAGATATTGCAGCTAGAATAGTCATTTAGCACATTAACAATGTATAGAATGTATTTCTGATTAATTTAATGTTATCTTCATTGAAAAAAACTGCTTTTCTTTCAAAAATAAGGAAATTTCTAAGTGACCCTAAACTTTTGAACGGTAGTGTATATATATATATATGTATATGTATATATATATATATATATATATATATATATATATATATACATACATATATATATATATATATATATATATATATATATATATATATATGTATAGACAAAAAATAGAATCCAGCAGGAGAAGCTTAAATGAAAGCGGGTGCAAGCCTTAGGGTATGTGCACACGGGAAGTGCCTTTTACGTCTGAAAAGACAGACTGTTTTCAGGAGGAAACAGCTGCGTAGTTTCAGACGTAAAAGCTCCTCCTCGCATTATGCAAGGTGTCTGTGACGCTCGTAAATCTTGAGCTGCTCTTCATTGACTTCAATGAAGAACGGCTCAAATTACGTTGCAAAGAAGTGCCCTGCACTTCTTTGCCGAGGCAGTCATTTTACGCGTAGTAGTTTGACAGCTGTCAAACGACGACACGTAAATGACAGGTCGTCTGCACAGTACATCGGCAAACCCATTCAAATGAATGGGCAGATGTTTGCCGACGTATTGTAGCCCTATTTTCAGACGTAAAATGAGGCATAATACGCCTCGTTTACATCTGAAAATAGGTCGTGTGAACCCAGCCTTAGGGATCTGACCACTGTCCTTCTAGACAAAAAACAGTAAATAGGCAGCACTTACAGTGGCTTATGGTGACAAAAGAGGGTGCTTTATTGACCCGAAAAGTGCAACGTTTCGGCTCAACCAACCTGAGCCTTTCTCAAGCAGTTTGTTAGTGGGTATACAAATGTATATAAAAGGTGAGCAAGTGAATACAGTTCATATAGTGGATGCATGCAAGCATCCCAGTGAAAAGGGTGATATACATTACAAATGTGCATATATGGCATATAATTAGACCTGCAATATCTTTCATAGTATAGTGTAACAGACTGTTTTATGATAATAAGTAATAAAGTGCACTTGTGCTTATGTAATGAATATACAAATGAGGAGGACTCACATATGATCCACCATGGTAGGAAGTGTTTACAATGGGAGCCCGACCAGCATATTAAAAGTGCTAGTGTAACTGTGCAGGCCACAAATCAATGGGACATTGCTGTGTTGATGCGCATATGTGAGTGGAAAAATCCCCTGTGGCCATTTTTAGCCATGTGGTTTTATTGTTACGGATGTACAGTGTATATATATATATTCATCTAGAGGTCGCCTTGTCGTGGCAGGTGGGCTCACACAATTTAATCAAAATGTGCGCTAAGAACCTCCCTATTGTAACTAGATTTAGCAGTAATGCATATTTATTTATATTTAGAGGTTTAGGTGGCATTAGTGTTGGCAGTGTGCTTTTTTTGTGTGCTGTATGTTTGCAGTGACAGGCATTCTTGCACCTGCATACACGTTTTGTTTCATTTTGTTGGAATGTGCTGTTCAAACTTTTGTGTTGTTTATTTGATTCATATATGTGGGGTTAGTAACTACCTCCATTTTTGATATTGCACTCCTCCAATTCTGCCCTGGGTGATTTTAATTAGTTTAACGCTGGTTCCTACCATCCCCAAGTATATGTAGGCTTAGTTCCAGTTCTGGGTGTATGTGCAGCGTAGGTTCCCACCTTACAGAGGTCGCCTTGTCATGGCAGGTAGGCTCACACAGTTTGATCAGAATGTGCGCTAAGAACCTCCCTTATAAGTAGATCTAGCAGTAATGCATATTTATTTATATTTAGTGGCTTAGGTGGCATTGGTGTTCCCAGTGTGCTGTCGCCATTTTCTTCTGTGCTGTATAAGTTTGCAGTCACATGCGTTCTTTCACCTGTATACACGTTTTGTTTCATTTTGTTGGAATGTGCTGTTCAAACTTTTGTGTTATTTATGTGATTCATATATGTGGGGTTAGTAACTGACTCCATTTTTGATCTTGCACTCCTCCCAATCTATCCTGGGTGATTTTAATTAGTTTAACGCTGGTACCTACCATCCCCAAGTATATGTAGGCTTAGTCCCAGTTCTGCGTGTATGTGCAGTGTAGGTTCCCACCTCATAGAGGTCCATAACAAGGAATCATAACATTAGCTGAATAATTAAAACATATAATTATTCAGACAATCCACCAGCATGGATTTACTTCTTTTAAAGAAATAGATGTATTTTCAAACACAAAATGGATTCTTTAACCCCTTAGTGACCAGCCTATTTTAGGCCTTAAAGGAACAGTGTCACCAAATTTTTTTTTTTAATATCAGTTTTATGTTAGGGTTTTATTAAAAACGTTTGTATTTATTTGTGTGTTTGTGTGTTACCGGTTTTTTTTCCATCGTCTCATTCAAAGAGCTATAACTTTTTTTTATTTTATTGTTGCATCAACAAAGCTGTATAATGTCTTGTTTTTTGTGAGGCAAATTTTATTTTTTAATAGCACCATTTTGGGGTACATAGAATTTATTGATTAACTTTTCAGAATTTTTTTTTTGGGTTGGTAGAAAAGAAAACAGCAGTTTTTTGCATTCCAATACCTTGGGGTATAAATAACACAATAACTTTATTCAGCGGGTTGTTACGATTGCAACTATGCCAAATTTTTATAGATTTTTATATGTTTTACTACTTTTACACAGTAAAAACCCTTTTTTTCCAAAATTATTTGTTTTTGTGTCTTCATATTTTAAGAGCCATAACTTGCAGGACGATTTGTAGTTTTTATTGATACCATTTTGGAGTAGATATAATTTTTTGCTCACTTTTTCTCACATTTTTTTTAAGGCAGGATTCACAGAAAACAGCAATTTTTGCATTGTTTTTTATTTTATTACATACGGCACATGCCACTTTGACCTCTGTGACACAGGGTTTTTCTTATGAATTTTCAAATCTTTTTGTTTTTTCTTTAATAGGTCGTTTGATTAAAACATGAGACCGAATAGAATCAAGGCAAAGAACAATATTAATTGAAAAATTGCAGGGTTTTTTCTTTTTATGTATTTTCCACATGTAGTTTTTATTTAATGAGGCTCTGTCACCAGATTATTAGTGCCCTATCTCCTACATAGTCTGATTGGCGCTGTAATGTAGATAACAGCAGAGGTTTTTATTTTGAAAAACGATAATTTTTGAGCAAGTTATGAGCAATTTTAGATTTATGCTAACTAGTTTCTTAAAGACCAACTGGGCGTGTTTTTACTTTTGACCAAGTGGGTGTTGTAAAGAAGTGTATGACCCTGACCAATCAGTGACCAATCAGCTTCATACACTTCTCATTGTTCCAGCCCAGCTTCTTTCACTGCACAATCACACTGGCCTGTGAATCATGCTGTGCTGGAACAATGAGAAGTGTATGAAGCTGATCGGTCAGCGTCATACACTCCTCTCCACAACGCCCACTTGGTCAAAAGTAAAAACACGCCCAGTTGGTCTTTAAGAAACTAATTAGCATAAATCTAAAATTGCTCATAACTTGCTCAAAAATTATCGTTTTTCAAAATAAAAACCACTGCTGTTATCTACATTACGGCGCCAATCAGATTATGTAGGAGATATGGCACTTATAATCTGGTGACAGTACCTCTTTAACATATACATATTTAGAAATGTGTAAATTACCATATGAAACTATTGAAGATATGCAAATGTACAAAATATGCAGGTTGCTTCAATAAAAAAAGCATGTGTTTAGTGATGTCTTTTTTATTATTATATTGAAAGTAGATAATTAATTTTATAACTAGAAATTAAAATATTGGTACAAAATCTTTTTTTAGCTTAACAAAATTCTAATGAATACATTAGGGAACAAGAACTATAAAAGGTGTATTTTGTTATAATGACCACCATGAACAGACTATGGTATGTTTTTAATTAAGCTAATGACTGTAAAACTGCTGAAAATAATATTTAACCTTAACCTTGTAAAACTGGACACATTTTACTTAAATGTATTACAGTAAAAAATAGTGTAGTACAGTTTTAGCCAGAAACAATATGCAATGTTAAATACTTTTGTGTCAAAAAAGACAAAAGTATAGTAGGTATGATACCTTTATTGGCTAACCATAAAAATCATACATGCAAGCTTTCAGAGCACAGAGGCTCCTTCTTTAGGCATTTTTACAAATGAATGACTTAGAAAAAAGCACAACATTTAAGATGTTACACAAAGACAATTATTATCACCATCAGAGACTGGCACTTTTCCTTGCAACAGCAGAAAATGCAAGACCTGTACCAACATTTTTTCATCAAACACCATCCACATACCAAACACGCAGCAGGACTATAAAATCACTGGCACATTCTCATGTACATCCTCCAATGTAGTGTACATGATCCTGTGTACAAGGTGCATCAGTAAAAAAATCTACATTGGAGAAACAAAACACAAAATACGGGATGAATTTTCACAGACATACAATAAAACTGGGGGTGGATACACCCATGGGAATTGAAGGTGTTCAGGCTGCACTTGGTTTGGTATGGGTGCATGCATAGGGGCCGAAAGGTACAATACACACAAAAAAGTCGTTATCCAAAGATAGATTTTTAATATTCGTAATTATGCCAGTTTAAGTGCGAAGTTTCGGTCACCTCTGACCTTCATCAGGCACTGTAATATCCTGGGTTCTGCATAATGGCGCTTAATGTATGGCGGCTTGCCGCATGTGGAGGCGCTCCACATGCGGCAAGCTGCCATACATTAACGACTTTATGGTGTGCATTGTACCTTTCTTACACACCCGTGGGAAAAAACTTTAGACCATAGTATGGCAGATTTAAAGGCCCTAATACTGAAGGGTCATTTTAAGAACAACAGAGAAATTGGGAATACAAGCTGATGGTAACATTCCAGTCATTGACACATGGCCTCAATTTAACACCTGGATTTATGAGCCATTAGATGGACACACGTCACATCCCCCATCAGACTGACTCCAGATCCCTTAAAGAGGCTCTGTCACCAGATTATCAAATCCCTATCTCCTATTGCATGTGATCGGCGCTGCAATGTAGATAACAGTAACGTTTTTTGTTTTTTTTTAAAAACGATCATTTTTGGCTAAGTTATGAGCAATTATATATTTATGCAAATGATCCTTTCTAATGGACAACTGGGCGTGTTTTCTCTTATTTCCAACTGGGCGTGTATTGTGTTTTAAGCAACTGGGCGTGTTTACTTCTTTCACTGCACAATAACACTGTGCTGCGGATCATGCTGGGCTGGAACAATAAGAAGTGTAGGACACTGATTAGTCACTGATTGGTCACTGATTGGTCGGCCTCATACACTCCTCTGTACAACACCCAGTTGGTAAAAAGTAAAAACACACCCAGTTGTCCATTGAGAAACTCATTAGCATAAATCTAAACTAGCTCATAAGTTGCTCAAAAATGATCGTTTTTCAAAATAAAAACCACTGCTGTTATCTACATTACAGCGCCAATCAGATTATGTAGGAGACAGGGCACTTATAATCTGGTGACAGAGCCTCTTTAACTCCTTAACTCCATCACCCCTATAACCTCAGTTTTACTGCCCCGGCTTATCTTAATAATGTATCACCTCATGTACTAATTGCCTTTGTGTAACATCTTAGGTTTTGTTCACATCTGCGCTAGGGTCCCGTTCCGACATTCTGTCTGTACTTTCCATCGGAACTGGACCCTGACTGACACAAACGGAAACCATAGGCACCATTGAATTCAATGGTTAGGGATCCTGTGCCAATGGTTTACGTTTGTCTCCGTTGTGTAAGGGTTCCGTCGTTTTGACAGAATCAATACCATAAAACGATGGAGCCCTTGCACAACGGAGACAAACGGAAACCATTAGCACCGTATCCGTCACCATTGAAATCAGTGGAGATGGAAACGGAAACCTATGGTTTCCGTATGTGTCAGTCAGGGCTCCGTTCCGACGGAAAGCTCTGATGGAACGTCAGAACGGAGCCCTGACGCAGATGTGAATGATGCCTTAAATGTTGTGCTTTTTTCTAAGTCATTAATTTGTAAACTTGCCTAAAGAAGGAGCCATCATTTCTCTGATTAGCCAATAAAGGTATCATACCTACAATACTTTTGTCTTTTTTGACACAAAAGTATTTAAAATTACTTAAATGTATTAAATGTATGATTTTATTATTCGGGGATAATGTGCTATTATTGTGAGCATAATCCTAAATAGTTTAATGATTATCTATAAAAATAAAATGTAGACATGTTATATTTCCTTTACAACATTAGTACGTTCTGATTTTTTTTGCGAAAGTATTTTGAAACTAGGGTGAATGCACATAAAGATAGTATTGTGTCCCCACCTCTATTTGTCTCAACTACCAGTTCATGGGTGGTGTTAATTGTCACTTATGCCTCCCAATGACTCTATGACGCTGTACATTTCAAGAGATATTAAAACATGATAGTAAAGAACCTGCCTAAGGGCCATGCTGATCTTCTATCCCTCATGGGATGAAGAAAAGTAAGTACAATTTGATGGAGGAGGGATAATGTTATGGGGCTATTTTTCAGAGTTTGGGCTAGACCCCATTATTTCCAGTGAAGGGAAATGGTAATGCAACAGTTGACAAAAACATTTTAGATAACTGTATGCTTTCAACTCGAAAAGCAAGGTCCATAAAGACAGTGTGCCGAGTTTGGTATGGAGGAATTTTGGGATGAATTGGAGCCGATTGTGAGCCAGACCTTTTTGTCCAACATAAGTGCCTGACCTCACATGTGCTCTTTTAGCTCAATAGGCAAAAATTTCCACAGAGACACTACTAATTCTTGTGGAAATCCTTTCCGGAAAACTGGAGGCTGTTACTGCTGCTAAAGGACACCAAACTTCATATAAACACTCATGTTTTTGGAATGAGATGTCCAGCAAGGTCAAATAGGTATGATTGTCTGTTGTCCACATACTTTTGGCCTTAAAGTGTGCTGCAAAATCTCTATAGAAATAAGCCAACGTACATAATCACTTAATGACCTAATAAGAATTACAATTATGTAGGGGCAGGAATGGGCTATGGGGGAGATGCAACCTGACAGGGGCTCTGTGGTGGGGCAAAGGAGAGACAGGTGGGCAGGGGCTCTGTGGGGAGCAAAGTTGGGGACAGTAGGTGTGAAGGGGCTCTATGGAGGTGTGGGGGTGCAAAATGAAAAAAAAAATGATTGCGGTGAAGTAGTTGCCTGTAACAGATCGCACTTCATGCCCTTGAAGAAGCTGGGCAAGGCAAAACCCAGGGTTGAGCAGGAAAGTCTTGGTGTGTAACGTGGAGATTTTAAATATTTAAGAGCGCTTTTTACTTTTTAACTCTGTGAGTATATGGAATAAAGTACCAAAAGATGTTATGCAACATTTGTCTACTTTTATTCTTTGCAGAACCACTTTATGTGAAGGCTGGGAGACCATGCAGAAGAAAAATCAAGTGTGCTCTGATACTTCATCTACTACATCCAACCTCCATGATATTGGGGATGGTGAGGAACTTTTCCTGGAGTCAGTGTGTTGAATTTTTATCCGGACTATACAGGGTGTAGCCCACTGCATATAATCTTTATATATTTATTTCTAAGTGGATTGCTCAACTTTATCCACTACAATTGTGTGTTCCACTGAATACAGATTAGTGCAAACCATATGTCAGTACATTATATTTTGTACAGTGCTTGCTGCTGCTTCAGGTTCTAAGATCTCCCACTAGCACGGCACGCCTAAATGACGTCTCTGCCTCTTGCTCACACGCAGCAGCCACGTCACCTGCACCCTGGAGTGGATGCGAAAATTGATTCAGTCACCAGACTCCAAAATGTATCTAGATCCTTAGACAAGATCCCTAAGTTAATTCAGACCATAGACTAGACAAAAAAAAATAAAAATCATACCCCACGTTATAAGGCTCCTAGTCCCGCCTCAAGCTCCTGACTCAAGGGCCCTGCTCAGAAGGTACTGACACGAGTTTGTATGTGACAGCACATACAAGTTCCTGACTCCAGCACCAGTACCTTGTATGTGCTGCTGCACACAATGTCCTAAAACTGGCAAGCGTCAGGACCTTGGGAGCAAGGCCCCAGCCGTTGTTACTTTTAAATTGCAGGGTCAGTTCCTTTCTCCAAAGTAACTACTGCTGCTCTGTTCACATGTTCAGAAGATACTAAAGTAATACAGGGTGGACAGGACCCTTTTTTGCTATCTTTATGGCCACTGACGACAGTACCAGCCATACTGCTCTGATGACGGCATTGCACTAACTGATAGGAGAGATTACAATCTGTGTACAGGGTTCAATATGTTGGTGTAAATAAATACGCTTCCTTATTCAAAAGGGTTTTTCCGGTTTAGAAAATTAATTTCTAAATACCCAATAAGGAAATTTTGAGTTATTGGAGGGTAGGGTACCCCATTCAGAATTTTTCTTCTGGATTTTTTCTTCTAAAAAAAAGGATTCTTCAAAGCTGACAACACATTTAAGGTATACATTCAAATCTTACTGACCTACCATCGTTACTGCGTGTAGAGTCACCTAAAAATGCAGGACTATTGGGATCAGAGCTGATCTATAGCTACAGTTAGTGTTTACTGGGAAAACAAGCTTTGTGTTAGCAATATGGTTTTGTGACATTCAGCGGCAGTATTCTCACTGTGAACAAACAGTAAAAAAATTTCAAATATATTATTTTCGACAGATCCTAAGTACTTCATGGTTGACTAAACTATAGGAATTTTCTACAATGAAACTCACACATAGGGCAAAATTTATCTACCTTTTTACACGTTTTCTGGCATAGAAGAGTTGCAAAAGGGCCCAAAAGTCACAATTTGCTTAGTAAATTGCGACTTTTGGCCTTTTTACACTACCCTTACCACTTATGTGAAAAGGGGGTGGGGCTCTCCAAAATGGGGAAGAGCCACAGTGGCCCGATAAATAAATTATAAATTCCGACAGAAAAGTGGTGTAAAGTATAGTAGAACTCTACGTCAGCTCCTAACTGATGTAGATTTCCCTTTGTGGGTTATAGCAGGTTAGAGGCCCGTGCTGCATCAGATCGGACTAACTCCCCCCATCGGACAATTGAATAATAAAAAAAAAAGTATACTCACCTCACTGCTCCTTTCCTCCCTCCGGGTCTTCTCAGTCTTCCTCAGTATCCCACAGCTCATACAACGTACTGACGTCGGGCATCAGGACGTTGTACATAATAAATAAGAAAGATAATAAAAGACGTTAATAAGAGTTGGGCTAAGACATTCAGTTATTCTATTTTCCTTTTTTCATAGAAATAGGCGTGACTACCTTTCAGATAATAGTGAAAGGTGTTACTCTACTACATAATATGTTACTAAATATTCAAATTTAAAACGATTTATGTTGTTTCTTTGATCCAATATTTTGTGCTGATAAACCCCTTCCCAACATCCGGGTGGGGGAGTATGGAGCGGGCTCACGGGCAGAGCCCGCTCCATAGAAAGAACGTGTTGGATGTATGTAACAGCTGACACTTCAGGAATCTCTCTTGTTTAATCCTTTAGATGGCACGGGCAAAAGTCAACATAGAGAACTAGGAAAATAGGAGCCGGAGGCACAATCATATATATATTTGGCAAGGACATGGTGTACAAGGTACAGTTAGCTCCGCCCACAGCCTGACCTGCAAGAAGCCTGTGAGGAAGGAGATGTGAGTGTTCAGTCTGTCTGTTGTTTGTGCCTCTATTCGTCTGTGTGTCTCTGTGTTTGTGTGTGTGTATAAGTTCCAGTATGTGTGCACGTGTGTCTTTGTGTGTGTATATATGTGTGTCTAAGTGCCTATATATGTATCTGTACAGTGGCGTAGCTATAGGGTTCACAACAGTCGCAGTTTCAACCGGGCCCCCAAGCCTGGGGGACCTGCAGGGCCCCCGTTGCCACACAGCGCTGACCATGCTTCCAACTGTATTTGCATCCTCAGGACGCAAATACTGTTCAGTGCAAAGCTGGAGCCTTGTTCCAGCATTCACTGTGCCACGAGCGACTCAGCGCAGGCAGATGCGATGTAGTGATGTCATCTCTGTGTGCACCGAGTCACTCACAGCACAGACCGGAGGAGAAGGATTCTCCACCCGTCATGGAAACGGGGATAGGTAAGTAATTATGTTATTATTTTCTATTAGGTACTTACATATGGGGGCATTATACTGGGTATGGGAGGGGGCTCATATGGTAGATGCTCGGGGGGCATTATACTGTATGGGACTGCTATGGGGCATTATACTGTATGGGGCAGCTATAGGGAGCATTATACTGTATGGGGGCATTATACTGTATGTCGCAGCTATGGAGGGCATTATACTGTATGGGGGCATTATAATGTATGGAGCATCTATGGGGGCATTGTACTGTATGGGACATTATAGTGTATAGTGCAGCTATGTGGGGCATTATACTGTATGTGGCAGGTATGGGGGGCATTATACTGTATGGGGGCATTATATTGAATGGAGTGCATTATACTGTATGGGGCATTATACTGTATGGGGCAGCTATGGGTGACAATATACTGTGGGGGCAGCTATGTGTGTGGTGCTCACTACCAGGGGGCTGTGTGGTGCTCTCTACCAGGAGGCTGTGTGGCGCTATCTACTGGGGGCTGTATGATGCTCTCTACAGGGGGCTGTGTGGCGCTATCTACAAGGGGGCTGTGTGGTGCTACCTACAAGGGGCTGTGTGGTGCTACCTACAGGGGGGCTGTGTGGCGCTATCTACAAGGGTGCTGTTTGGTGCTATCCACAAGGGGGCTGTGTGGCGCTACCTACAAGGGGGCTGTGTGGTGCTACCTACAAGGGGCTGTGTGGCACTACCTACAGGGGGAATCTGTGAGTGGTGGGCTGATGGTCATTTTACTGTGAGTGGGGGGCTGATGGTCATTACTGTGAGTGGGGGGCTGATGGTCTTCAAGTGGTTTCCGCCTCTGACCTCCAATTGAAATTAATAGGAGGAATAAAATACCTGCGTCGCCAATTTGGAGCATTTTTGCCTGCGTCTTTTGCATTAGCTTCAACGGCTTAAGAAAAAACGCAAAAAAAAAGTCAAACAACGCTGTCAGTTCCTGAAGGGATTTTAGGGCAGATTTTTTTGCCTTTCTAAAAACGTGTGTGAACATACCCTACGAGTGTAGTGCTTGTTTTTAACTGTTTTCTGTCTTTCTCTAAACAATTTTTGGTAAGGGTGCCCTGAGGAAATTGTATTTCTCCCGTGTTACCTCGAATCCGAAAAGGTTTGGAAACTCGGTACTAGCCTACAGGATCATGCTTGGCCTACACAAGGATCCCATTGTGGAGCAGCTAAGTTCATCGTGGGAACGGGGTGTCATGTCCATGGCCACGGGTCGTTAGGCTCACTCACCTCCTACAGGCATGGGTCTGCGAGTGCTGGCCCCAGTTTCCTCCTCAGGAGACGCCAGCGATCACTTCTGCTTACCTCAGCCGGGTCCCAAAGGGTGCGTGCGCACGCTCGTGCCTGCTCTTAAAAGGTTAGCGCGCGCACCTGAAGTTTATGTCAGAATTAGCCCATGAGTACCCTGGACTATAAGAAGGGCTCAACCACTTCCTCCCATGCCTGATCATTGTTGTCGTACCCTAAGTTTGTCTAGCAAATGGTCTCCTAGTGTTTCCCAGTGTGTTCCCACCTGTATCCTTTATCCCGTGCTACCTGGTCAAGTGTCGTGCTGAGCTGTAGTCGTGCTGTGCTGTATTCCACGCCTGTCCCGCTACTCCACACCTGATGTCTGCCTGCTGCCTAAGTCCCAGCCGAGCCTGTCATTGCTACTGTCTGAGCTGCCACAGGTACACTATACGAACTATAGACTGTGACCTGCATCCTGTTGGCCAGCTGCCATACCATCAAGGCGGTACGGCCCAGTGGGTCCACGCACCCAGCGTGACACAGGGCCTAGGTGAGTACAATTTTTGTTTTTGTTTGGGGGCACTGTCTACAAGGGGGAGGTGGGGGACTATATGGCACTGTCTACAGGGTGGAGGTGGGGGCTGTATGGCACGATCTACAAGGAGGAGGTGGGGGATTATTGCACTGTCTACAGGGAGGCTGTATGGCAAAATCTACAGGGGGGGCAATATATTGTGTGGGGGCCACAAAGCGGACATTATACTGTGTAGGTGTACTACAGGAGGCATAATACTGTGGGCACAATTAGAAGACAAAATGCTGTGTCCTTAAAGGGGTTGTAATATATTATATTATTAAATATTATTATTATACTGTATGGGGGCACTAAAGGGGCATTATAATTTTTTATGGGTCATTTTCTTTTAATGATGGGGGTGGGGCGCCAAAAGATAATTTCGCATGGGGCTCCATCTATCCTAAGGCCGGCCCTGCCCAAATTTATGGATTTGAAGACCTGTTTAGCTGGGCTAATAGGAGACATGATGCATTCCTTAAAGTTGGGACCCCTTTGACCAGCTTTCAAGCCCAAAACACTCTATTTCCCTGTGTGCAGATATCCTCAACTTCGCACAACCAGTCTTATTATGCTCCTTTCCCTGCAGCTGGATGCTTTCTCTGAGGACTTGAGGCATATTGTTGGCAGAACTGGTAACCACAAATGTTTTAGTGTAGTCAAAGATTATTTTAGAGCCCTAGAAAGAAAACTAGAGCCTCTTTACATGTTCTTTCCAGGCAGGATAAAGGGGAACATGCAGAGGTGGGCCATAAGGCAAGATCTGTAACAGAGCCATAATTTATTTAAAGCTATATATTGATCCGACTAGAAGGCCCGGGTGTGACTGCTACCTCTGCATAATCATCATTTGGCTTTGAAAATGGAATGTGCTAAATACATTGATTGGAGCTTGTAGGCCTACAAAAGATGGACAGTTATAGGTGATTAGGACTACTAGTATTTTTAGTTCTACATTATATACCCCTATTAGATAATTGAGCATCTTTATTAGGTGTTTTTGTGAGAGTTAACGAAAAACTCTCTTTAATGATCGACACTCAGGTTAGGGATTGTATTACACATGTGCTGTCTCATGCTTGCTGTGTCTATGCATCTTTGCAAACTGGTATAGACTTAGTTATCGATAGTGATGTGGTGTAGAAATGGATGTTCAGGTGGTCAATACAAAAAAATGAGCTGCTCAGACTAAGTAGTCTGACCAGCTGACCAGGATGACTGTCTATGTAACATAAAGCGCCTTTCTCAAAAGTAGCTTCTTGCTGGGGTCTTGGGCACTTGAAGACTCTAGGCAATAGCCAACTTGTTTAAGAAAGAGAAAGTGATTCAGCACTCTGTAGTTTAAAATGTAATATCCTTTCTTGAAAAAAATCTATAAAGACACAGACACAGCTACTACAGAAAAGATTTATTCAGTATACGCATATCAGGCTGATTTGCCCTTAATCACAGTCACTTGCCAAATTGCACCTACTGTATGTTCCCTAATGTTATCTATGAGTGTAGCATATTAGTTAATATGACTTTTTAAACTGTTAATGCCAACATGAATAAGATATCTGATTTGTTAAGACATTATGTGGGAAATTTATCAAAGGCTATAATGCTAGTATTATAAAGCATATTAAAGTTGCAAAATCTGGCACATGCCATATTTGTGCAATAATTTGAAAACTTTCTGTCTTTTTTGCGCTGCCTGCGTCACTTTAAAGGACTTTGCGGAAGGGGGCCCGACACATTTACTATAATTTATGTAACAAAATGGAGTAAATTATAGCAGCAAACCGCCCCAGCTCGTAGCTGGCATAGATTTCCATTTCTATAGAATGGACAGCAAGAGGTACACCTAATTTATTTAGAAGCATGCGCCAGTCTTCAGAAATTCCCCCTTTTAACTTTGTAGACTTTCATCTCAACTGTTTTTTTTGTACACGTGTTTGTTTCATAGCACTTCTACCATCTTTTAAGGGGTTGTCTCTGTTAGAAAATCCCTGTTCATATGCCCTATTAGTCAATATAGATGTGTATATCCATTACAGTATCCTCATCACACCCGGCACACTATGTATAAAACAAAACGTGCGCATAGCAACGCAATAGGCAAAAGTGGTCACCACAAATATTTACTAAAAGCTTCTCAGTTACAAGAAACTTCTGAACATTTATTCGGTAACTCCACATTCTCATTCAAGGTCAAATTCATTCTCAAATCCCAAATCAACACAGAAAAACAGTGCGTAATGTTTTTATATGGATCCACAAATGTTCAAATACAACATCATCCTTCGAAAACATATTGAACTAGAACATGGCAATAGAATGTGGTCATAATACAAATTAAGAATATTCTATGTAATACCCCTCCAAATCCTCATCACGGTCTCGGCTTAAACCAAGGAAACGTACCTATTACGCATATTTTTAACTGGAGGTCAATTGAAAGCTATATATTGATCCAAAGACATAATGAAGATAAATTCATCTACAGTCCAGGTAAACTCATCCATGTTGTCAATGAGAAGAAACATCAGTGGAACACCTCTGTGTTCCACTATATTAAAATTTGATATTGATCCTATTCTCGTTAAGATGCTCTTTTTGATATCTAATATTAAGCAAACAGATCACACAACAAAAAAGAGGTATTATAAATATATTTGAGGAGAAAAACACCCACCTGCCCAAACCGCTTAACTCCAACCCACGACAGAGAGTAACAAAAAAAAAAAAGAGGGGGAAATAAGAAAACATTTAGGTTAGATAAGAAGAAGTTTCATGCCATTCATTGTTAAAGCTAGCTTAGAAAAAGGCACATTTTTGCTCTGCACTTAAATAGTCTATTCAGAGTTTCCACAGGCTCATTTATACATGTATTTTATTTACTTTGGTATAGTGAAATTTTTTATAAGTAACAATAGTAAATGGCCATTTCTTCTACACAACTAGAGTAGGAACATCCTTAGAAAGCCATTTGCTTGCAATTTATTTGCTAACCACATACAATACTTTCTGTACTGATAACTCAAGTTGGAAGAGACGTCAAGAATATCGGACACACACAAAATACACATTGTGCTTTCCGGAAATATATTGAAATTAAAAATGTTAATATAATAAAAAAATCTAATCCAAAATCCTATATAGTTTGTGGCATCTCCATAGAAGATGATCCCAATCTGCTGAGCTGTCCAAACATTTTGGACACTGTTAATTTTCACTATATCTCATTTTAGCCAATACCTTTGGAATAAAATACAGGTGATGAGTTATGAACAGCTGTGTTTGAATACAGGATAAGTTAAGAAACGAGGAAGGAATAGCTTTTATTGATTTCACCCACACCTCCGAAAGGCCACCTAGATCTTCCCATGATTATTATTGGGATCTATCTGGCTAAGCGGAGGGTAGATTTTTACCCCTTAGCCAACCCATTCACCCCTTTATTTTGACTGTTAAAAAATAATTAAAAAATGTATGGTTATATACTCATTAAATCTGTTTTTTTCCAAAATGCGCAAAATTTATTTTCATTGATATTTGTTTCCCATTGAGGACAAATTATATTACCATCATGTTATGCAAAATAACAGTTTGTCCAGCCTTTTTAGTTACTGCCATTTTCTACATATCTACTGTATGATAAAGAACCCCTTTTATACACTGAAAATATAAGCTAAAAATAATGTACAAAAAAGCAGACCACACAGAAGCTAATTGAATATTGGAGAGATTTTCACCTTAAGGACAGAAATCCCATCCGTGCGTTCAAAATTGAATTCCAAACATGCACCTTTGCTTACTTGGCTCAGCGATAAGGATGATAAATGACTCCTTATTGTACTGAGGAGAATAAAAGCTGAAGTGATGTCATTCTTGCAATTGGATATATTCAACGCTTTTTGTCCTTCTTAAACGTTCTTCCCCTGATCTTTATCATTTTCGAAGAATTTAGATTTCTTTCAGCATTTATTGTTCTGTTAAAAGTGTCCTATTTGTAACCTTGTGCTGCCAGAACTACGTTAAACTACACACATTCACCTCTAAGACATAAATGACGGCCATTTCAGCACTTATAGAAGACTGCTGTGTGACCCACAATGCATATAAGAATGCTTGTTTGTGTGTATATTAAAATATTTTCTGTATATTTCTCAATTTTCATTTATAAGTAATGATTCTTAAGAATAAACAAAAATCAAACTCCCCTGCCGGCCTCCAATCTCCAATCCTCTCCGTGTTATTAAAAAAAAGTAATAATTACCATGTAGTTTACCGGGCCGCAGCTGCCATCTTTCTCCAAGCTTGCACATTATAACACGCTTCTACTCTCTGTTTGTGACAAAGACAGATTTCCACAAAATCCAAAATTGTCACTATGCTGCCGTGTGTCCTCTGCTATTTAGCATCAGCACAACATATTCCAGCCTCTGCTTATTAAACAATACCAATAAAAATTACAATTAAAAAATGTTACAATGAGAAACAATTGGAAACTCCTTTTGTATTCAGCTTAGCCTTTCATTCTTTTAGTTTGTAAATTAATATTAGGTTTTATTCTAGTTTATTTAACACCATTTTTTTTACTAATTCCAAACGGATTAAAAACATTTTTTTTTTCAAATCTGTTTTGATTTTCTATTGAATATTTTTAATTCTATTTCCTGTACATGATTATGGGGGCAGCCATTTTGCCTGAGATGCTGCTTTGAGCTGTGAAGAGCAGTTCAGAGAATACTTTACAGCAGCGACATGAACATAAGAAACCTTACTCATTGACTTACAATGTTGTGGGCATTCTCCGTGACATGTTCAAAGGTCATGAGGTTCCTATGCAGGGAGGGGAGGAGGGGAGCTGTCACCTATTGTCACTTGTGTAATTCTATATTACTTGCCTACAGCTTTAAAAAAGCGGTGTTACCTTTCATTGTAATCCTGGTGGTGATCATAATGAAATTACTACTGAAAATGGATATGTAGAAAACAGGAAAATTCTGTCTGTTGTGAGACTCAGTGTACTGTATCAAACACCAATATTTCAGGGTTTTTTATTAATATAAATGATGACATGGAAAAATTAAAAAAATACATAGGCGAAAGGTATGTTTTTTTGTAAAAACTTTTTTCTTTTTAAATTACCTTTATTTTCTTATCACAGAATGCACAATAGAAAATAAATACATCCCCAGAAACAAGGGAAAACACAAAAAACAAATACACACATAAACCTTTCTCTACTCTCTGCGGTATCTTAGGCTATGTTCACACCTGCGTCAGGACTCCGTTCCGACATTCTGTCTGAGCTTTCACATGCGTTACCACTGATCCATTGAAACTCCTAACTGCGGTCACACATTGAGTAAAAAAGATAGGCTCTGGCCCCCTGTTCTAGTTATCCGTAGGGGTCTGTCTAAAACGTACCTTTTTCAGAATATGAGATAAAGTCATCAAATCTCTCTCCCCCTTAAAATGTTCTGGGAGCAGATGATTTTGAAATACATTCTCCTCATTAATAGTCCCTCATGTCACTATTTCAAAAAGCTATATCAGTAGGATCTATTACCCAAGAAATGTTATGAGGAATAATTGTGACCCTTCCCAAACCAGAGAAATCCTCAGATACTCCAGACAACTTCCTTTCAATCTCCCTCCTAACTACAGACATTAAACTTTCGCCAAAATACTTTCTTGAAGACACTCAAATTCTCCAACAATTAGTTAACGTGGATCAAGTTGGATTTGTTCACACTGGATGCCAAAAAGACATTTGACTTTGTTAACTGGTTGTATGCCATCTTGGCATGAATAGTGAGATCCTTTGGCTTCAGTAGTGAGATACAGGCCCTCTGCTCAAACCCTTCCGCAGAAATATTCTGACCTCTTAACAGATGAGTTTTTAATAAAAAATGGAACTCGTCAAGGATGTCCCTTTTTACACATTTCCTTTATATTATCTATTGAACCGTTAGTGGGATCTATCAGATCAAACTCAAATATCTCCCGTTATAAACTAGGAAACATAAAATAGTTCTATTTGCCGATGATGTAATATTAATCTGCTCTAAATCCAATATCCTAATACCAGAAGCATTTGCCACTATAACTGGTTTTGGTGAAGTCTCCTTGTATAAAATCAACACAAATAAAGCATGTATCTTACCTCTCCGGTCGAAGTGCAACATCTGATAAATATATTTTGTTTGTATGCAAAAGATCTAATCCATTACCTACAAGATATAGCAACTTTAAATTGACATTTAACACACCACATTTCATGCATTTCAATGATATGTGATGTGTTATATGTCAATTTAAAGTTTGCTACATCTGTACTTACATCACCCTCCAATAAACTATATCAAATCAATTTTAAACCTCTTTTAATCAAGGTGCAAGAAGAGTCACAAAGGCTTTTCAATTACATCATATTTTGGTCCAAAAGAGTAGCAACCTTCAAAATTCGAATACTTCCTAAAATGTTATACTATTTCAGAATGTTACCCATTATGCTACCGCAAAGGTTTTTATCTTAAATTAACACAATTTAACAGAAAATTTGAATGGAGTAGTAAAACTTCCTCTTCCTATCCTAACAAAAATAGATTCCTCAGAGGAGTGGTACTCCCTAGTATCAGGGATGGTTACCTTGAACTAATTCTGGATCACGTTCAAATTTTGTGGCTAGAAAGGCTGGATAAACTATGGCCAAAAGACTCATTGGCCTAGCAAAACAAATATCTCACCACATATATTAAAGGGGTTATCCAGTTGCTAAAAATTGATGGCCTCAGGATGGACCATCAATAACTGATGGGTCGTGGTTCGACTCCCGGGACCCCGCCGATCAGCTGTTTTAAAGCGGGTGCAGCGCTCTTATGAGCGATGCTTCCCCTTAATTTCTTCTTGCCTACTGTGAATCTCAGACACTCGTTTAGTGCTGATTCACAGGTATTGCAGCCTTCTCCCATTGAAGTGAATGGGAGAAGAAGGCTGCAATACTTGTGAATCGCTGCTAAATGCATGTCTGAGATTCACAGTGAGCAAGTAGAAATGAAGGGGAAGCAATACTCGTATGAGTGCTGCACCCCTTTCAAAACAGCTGATCGGCAGGGGTCCCGGGAGTCTGCCCCGACCCATCAGCTATTTATGGCCTATCCTGAGGATAGGCCACCAATTTTTGTGACTTAACCTTAACAAGATGGTACTTTATCCTCTCTAGGCTTCACCTAATTTTTCCAGAAAAATCCAAAGCTTGCTGGAGATTGTGCAGCAATAATACAGGCTCCTTAACCCCTTCATGACACAGCCTGTTTTGGCCTCGTGGACACAGATGATTTTTTCAAATATGACATGTGTTACTTTATGTGGTAATAACTCTGGAATGCTTTTACCTATCAAAGCGATTCTGAGATTGCTTTCTCGTGACATATTGTACTTTATGTTAGTGAAAAAATTTGGTCCATAAATTCAATATTTATTTGTGAAAAACTTCAGATTTTAGCGAAAATTTGCAAAGATTTGCATTTTTCTAAATTTAAATGTATTTGCTTCTAAAACAGATAGTAATACCACACAAAATAGTTACTAGTTAACATCCCCCATATGTCTACTTTATGTTTGCATTGTTTTTTTTCACATCCTTTTATTTTTCTAGGACGTTACAAGGCTTAGAACTTTAGCAGCAATTTCTCATATTTTCAAGGAAGTTTTAAAAAGTTATTTTTTCAGGGACCAGTTCAGTTCTGAAGTGGCTTTGAGGGCCTTTTATATAAGAAAGTCCCCATAAATCACCCCATTTTGAAAACTGCACCCCTCAAGGTATTCAAAACCACATTCAGAAAGTATTTTAACCCTTTAGGCGTTTCACAGGAATTAAGGCAAAGTAGAGGTGAAATTTACAAATTTCATTTTTTTTTGCCGAAATTCATTTGTAATAAAAAAAAAAACTGTAACACAGAAGGTTTTACCAGAGAAATGCAACTCAATATTTATTGCCCAGCTCCTGCAGTTTTTAGAAATATCCAACATGTGGCCCTAGTATCCTAATGGACTGAAACAGAGGCCTCAGAAGCAAAGGAGCACCTGTAGAATTTAGTGGAATTAGGCCGTGAAAATGAATATCAACATTTTTGTCCACTAAAATGTTGCATTTTTTAATTTTCACAAGGGATAAAAGAGGAAAAGCACCCCAGCATTTGTAAAGCAATTTCTCCCGAGTACGGCAATACCCCACATGTGGTCACAAATGTTTTTTTATTAGAAATTAATTAACCCTTAAGAGCAATATTTTTTTTATTTTTCCGTCAATAGAGCGGTGTAAGGGCTTATTTTTTGCGGGAAGAATTGTAGTTTCTAGTAACACCATTTCAAGTCCCATAAAATGTACTGGGAAACTGGAAAAAAAAATGTGTGGGCTGAAATTGGAAAAAACTGTGATTCCTCCATTGTTTTTGGGGTTTTGTTTTTACGTCTTTCACTGTGCGGTAAAAACGACAACTTTAGTTTTATTCTGCGTCTCAATACGATTATGGTGATACCAAATTTGTATAGGTTTTTTTATATTTTACTACTTTTACAAAGAAAGGACTGTGTTAAAAAAAAAAATATTCTTTTGTATCATCACATTCTGACATCCAGAACTTTTTTATTTTTTGGTCGATTGAGCGCTGAGAGGGCTTATTTTCGGTGGGACGAGCTGTAGCTTTTATTGGTACAATTTTATGGTACATACATCTTCCTGATCACTTTTTATTACATCTTTTTTAGAGCTAAGGTGACCAAAAAACAGCGATTTTGGCGCTTTAAATTCTTTATTTCTTACAGCGTTCACCGTGCGCAATAAATTACGTTTTACTTTATTCTGCGGGTCGATACAATTACAGCGATACCATATGTATATAGTTTTTTTTTACGTTTTGCAGCATTTGCACAATAAAATTACGTTTCTATAAAATAATTTATTTTTTGAGACACCATATTCTGAGCCGTAACTTTTTTATTTTTTAGTCAAAAAAGTTGTGGGAGGTCTTGTTTTTTGCGGGACGGGTTGTAGTTTATATTGGTACTATTTTGGGGTAAATGCGACTTTTTTATCACTTTTTATTCTATAGCTTGGGAGGGCTGGTGACCAAAAAATAGCGATGCTGACATAGTTTTCCGTTTATTTTGTTCACCATGTGGAAAAAATAACATTATAGTTTCATAGTTTGGGTCGTTACAAATGTGGTGATACCAAATATGTGTACTTTTTTAACGTTTTCATTTCTTTCCTATAATAAATTACTTATAGGAAAACAAAAACTTTTATTTTTACACTTTTATAAAACATTTTTATTATTGCTACAAACCCCCTAAATGTGGTGATTACAATCAAGCGCCGCATTTTGAGGGTTAATTGACAAAATCAGCGGCGATGAGCCGCTGATCGGCAACACTGGAGTGTCAGCTGTTGGAGACAGCTGACCTCCCAGTTCCCGATGCACACCTTGTCGCCGACAGTGTGCATCGGGAACGACACAGTGACTTCCTGTCACTCTGACAGGAAGCCTATCACTACCAGCCAGACCCCTGGAAGAAGCCGGAAGTACCGGCGAAACGCGCGTCGGGTGTTCTTTTAAATACCACTGTCAATGTTGGATGCTCAATATTGCTCCGTACTGCCTACTAGCAGTTCTATTCACCATCTACACTGCAGAATATCTGCTTTAGTTAGGGACAATGGCCTGCCGAGGCTGCACGCTGGGCAGCTGACTTAGTTTGCTCTGCACAGGGGAACGGAGCCGAGCTGTGTCTGAGTAAAGTCCGTACACAGACAGCTGATAGCGGCTCTCCTTCCCCCAGCCCTCACCACGTGTGTGTGAATGACCTGGCAGCTCAACTTACATAACAAATAATAAAGAAACTGTGCTTCAGTATACTAACTGCCTGACAGGCAGAGTACTCACCCCTGCAAGGCACTGGAGCTCGTTGTTCAGGCACACTGCCTGTGTGGCCGCCCGTCCGAGAGCACGGCCGATCTGTTACTCCCCCTTGCAGAGCTGTCACAGCATAGCAGTTTCAACTCTGCTATGCCGAGATACACATACATGATAACACACAAGCTGTGATTCGCAAGTCATTGACTGCCTGACATTGCAGAGTATTTGCTGATACATCATTCACAGGTCACTATCTAGGCAATTCAACAGTGCTGTCACTTGTTGCGGCTTGTTCCTTTCCTACTCCTGTGTAGTTGCTGGCACGCAGCAGTTTCGACTCTGCTGTGTTGTGTCTGCTCACACAGGATATTTGTGCATGCAATCTATGCAGTTATATGCATGTACATGGAACCCATTGCAGCAAGATTGATGTAGGGGTTTCCCCAGTGGCGGACACAGACTGCAAAAGGCCCCTGTGCAGATAATGTGCCAGGGCCCCCCCCCCCCCACCCCGCAAACTTCTCATGGCCGACGGTCCGCTTTCAGCTGCATCGCTGGGTCTCCTAAGTGACCCAACAATGCAGCACTAGCAGCCGGGGCGTCACTAAGGCTGGGTTCACACACACACTATTTACGGACGTAATTTGGGCGTTTTAGCATTGAATTACATCCGAAAATGCGGCTCAAAAGCGTCGGAAAACATCTGCCCATTCATTTGAATGGGTCTTACGATGTTCTGTGCCGATGGTCATTTTTTTTTACGCGCCGCTGTCGAAAGGCGGCGCGTAAAAAACTGCCTGTCACTTCTTCAGATGTAAATGGAGCCGTTTTCCATGGACTCCATGGAAAACCAGCTTCAATTACTTCCGTAGTGGACGCAGCAAAAGACGCCTGCACATGCCATTACGGCTGAAATTACGGTGCTGTTTTCTCCTGAAAACAGCACAGTAATTTCAGCCGTAACAGACGCTGCCGTGTGAACATACCCTCAGGGCTTAAAATGTCCGGGAAATAGCCCCAATACATATGTGTCCGCCCCAAAAAAAAGTGTGTGTATAGGAGACAGCATAGCATATCTATAGCACTACGACCCTATAAACTATGGATAGGATTAGATACAGTGGCTGAGCAGACAGTATCACACATGATAGGATTAGATACAGTGGCTCAGAAGGCAGTATCACACATGATAGGATTAGATACACAGCTCAGCAGACAGTATCACACATGATAGGATTAGATACAGTGGCCCAGCAGACAGTATCACACATGATAGGATTAGATACAGTGGCTCAGCAGACAGTACCACACATGATAGGATTAGATACAGTGGCTCAGCAGACAGTACCACACATGATAGGATTAGATACAGTGGCTCAGCAGACAGTATCACACATGATAGGATTAGATACAGTGGCTCAACAGACAGTACCACACATTATAGGATTAGATACAGTGGCTCAGCAGACAGTATCACACATGATAGGATTAGATACAGTGGCTCAGCAGACAGTATCACACATGATCGGATTAGATATAGGGCCCAGCACAGTATCATACATGATTGGATTAGATACACAGCTCAGCAGACTGTATCACACATGATAGGATTAGATACAGGGCCCAGCTCGCTGACATTGCGGCTCCAGCGCTGGACCCAGGAAAGGTAAGAATAATAATTTTGCTTCTTTATGTGTTACTGATTATTTTTGTGTGTTTGTGTTTTTTTTACAGGTTCGGTTGTTGGACTTCGGATACGAGGACTTCAATGACGGCGTTTTTTTTATTCTCAATAAAATGGTTAATGAGGGTTGTGTTTTTATTTCAATAAAAAAAATTTCTATGTGCTTGTATCTTTTTAAACTTTATTATCACCGCCTTAGTAATGGCCGCTGGCTGATTGACAACCTCCATTACTAAGGCGAGGCTTAATGTTAGCCGGTGCAGAGTCTACACTAACCCCCATTATTACCCCGGTACCCACCGCCACCAGGGGTACTGGGAAGAGCCGGGTACAAACCAGTACCCGACCAGCTGTAGTGACGGGCAGGCACCGGGGTGGCCGCAGGCTGGTAGTATTAGGCTGGGGAAGGCCAAAAACAGTGGCCCTTCCCACCCTTGTAATGCTGCCTGCTGCTGCTGTGTTGTATCTGGCTGGTTATGAAAATTGGGGGGGACCCGACATCGTTCTTTCCAATTATTTTTTAAATGACGTGGCGTCCCCCCCATTTTCATAACCAGCCAGATACAATAAAGCAGCAGCAGCCTAGCATCACCAGGGTAGGAAGGGCCACTGTATCTGGCCTTTCCCCTCCTGATAATACCAGCCTGCGGCCACCCCAGTGGCCGACCATCACTACAGATGGTCAGGTACTGGATCGTACCCGGCTCTTCCCAGCACCCCTGGTGGCGGTGGGTACCGGGGTAATAAAGGGGGTTAGTGTTAGCCTCTGCACCGGCTAACACTAAGCCCTGCCTTAGCAATGGATGCTGTCAATCAGCCGGCGGCCATTACTAAGGCGGTAGTAATATAGTTTAAAAAAAACCACAAAGACATAGAAAAAATATTTTATTGAAATAAAAAAAAAAAACACAACCCTCATTAACCATTTTATTAATAAAAAAAAAAGCTGTCATCGAAGTAGTCCTGGAATCCGCCGTAGTCCAACGACCGAACCTGTAAGAAAACACACAAAAAATGATTAGTAACACATGTGTTAGGGTATGTGCACACACACTAATTACGTCCGGAATTGACGGACGTATTTTGGCCGCAAGTACCGGACCGAACACACTGCAGGGAGCCGGGCTCCTAGCATCATAGTTATGTACGACGCTAGGAGTCCCTGCCTCGCTGCCGGACAACTGTCCGGTACTGAAAACATGATTACAGTACAGGACAGTTGTCCCACAGCGAGGCAGGGACTCCTAGCGTCGTACATAAGTACGACGCTAGGAGCCCGGCTCCCTGCAGTGTGTTCGGTCCGGTACTTGCGGCCGAAATACATCCGTCACTTACGGACGTAATTAGTGTCTGTGCACATACCCTAAGGCTTAGATACAGGGCCCATGTGTGATACTGTCTGTGGGACCCTGTATCTAAGCCTACCACAAGGTAGGCTTAGATACAGGGTCCAGCAGACAGTAATCTTATACAGTATAAGATTACTGTGTGCTGGGGCCCTGTATCTAAACCTACAGTGTGGTAGGCTTAGATACAGGGCCCAGCAGACAGGATCACGCATGGGCCATGTATCTAAGCCTACCATGTGATTGGCTTAGATACAGGGCCCAGCAGACAGCATCACACAATCTGTGATCCTGTCTCATGGGCCCCCTAAGCCTGCTACATCGTAGGCTTAGGGGTTGTGCAGTCCCTAAACATTGATGGCCTATCCTCAGGATAGGCCATCAATAGCTGATGTGTCGCCCGGGACCCGCAAATCAGCTGTTTTGAAGGGGCCGCAGCACTCGTACGAGAGCTGCTTCCCCTTCATTTCACTACTCGCCCACACTGTGAATCGCCGAAACCGATTCACAGTGTGACCGGAATGAAGTGACAGGAATGAAGGGGAGCAGCTCTCGTACGAGTGCTGCGGCCCCTTCAAAACAGCTGATTGGCGGGTCCCAGGAGTCGGACCCCGCCAGTCAGGGCTATCTTACCTTCCTCTTCGGCCGCGGCGGGAGTTCTGTCGTCTCGATGCTGTGCGCGGCGCATAGCGCTGTGACGTCATGTGCTGCGCACAGCGCCTGACGTCAGGACCTCCGCTGCGATCCGGAACCAGGAAGGTAAGTAAAGTATGTTACTATAGTAACAGGGGCCTGCGGCCCGAGTTACTATAGTAACTTTTTATTGATGTGGTGCGGGGGGCCGTGGGCCCCCCTGGCTTCGGGGCCCGGTCGCAATTGCGACGCCAGTGGTCCACGGGCCTCTGTCTCAGTCCTCAGCATCGCGCAGCTGAGAACTGAGTCGGCCAGCAGAGGAACGGGCCCCCTTCCCACGCGGGGCCCTTGTGCAGCTGCACCGGCTGCACATGCGGTATGTCCGCCCCTGGGTTTCCCCATCGCTGGGCTTTATCTACAGCCCGTTGGAGGAACCTTAATAATAATTTTTTGCTTGCAATTGACTGTTTTCTCACCAACACTGAGAGGTCAGTCGTCTATATAAATCAATATACTACTATAGAATTGGAGCAATTTAATTTAGACATAATTTGTCATATTGTGCCAATCTAGGGGACTTTGGCGCAACGTAAATTACATCCAACATTGTTTTTAATAACAATTTAATAATAAAGTATTTTTTATTTTTTATATCTATGAAACACACTACTTTTCCTACTCCCCCTGTTCCTTCAATCATACATTGACAATCGGTGGTGTACACCTAGTGTGAGTTACTCCGACATATATTATATATAAATTGTACGGGGGTAATACCCATCCAAATATATAACAGCCAGAGGTTGGTCCTGATGGGCCTCTGTCCATGGCAGACACGGAGGCCATTGTTTGGCCATGCTAACTATCGGCAAACCCCGCGATTTCGAACCGGGGTCTGCCGATATGCTAGAAACCCCTAAAATTTGGCGATTGCAACCGATCGCCGCATTAAAGGGGTTAATTCTCCGAAATGAGCGGCAAAGGACCGCTGGCCAGCAAGAGTGGAGTAACCTCCAACGGCGACGTATAGTTACTTACTCGTGCGGATAGGGGTTAAACATCTTTTATTGGATTTCGAGCCTATCAAACCTTTTTAGTGAGCAATACAACTTCCCCAGATTTATTAACAAATATCAGCGAGTACCAAGTAAGACCACTGATCCACATTCAATATTGACCAATACATACACCTTCAGTCACACCAGTGTATCAAGCAGAAAAAAATCTGCCTCTAAACTTCTTTCAGGTGTTTTTGAGGCGGTTTTTAAAACAGATTTTTTTAGGTGTTTTTTTTTGGTGGTGAACCTTATACATATGTCAAATCTTCTGGTGTTCTTTTATTTGAAAAAAAAAAGCATGCCGAGATGCAAGCTGACGTTTTCTTCTACCTGCAATTGATTTCAATGACAGGTTCAAGCGAATAATTCACCCTAAGATCGCACAGGAGCAGAAAAAAATCTGTCCTGAAAAATAAACACCTTTCTGACTCCCTCTGAAATAAATGACAGGCTAATTTGGAGTCTCTTATGATGCTGATTCCAAAAACTGAAAAATGCTTCAAAATCAGCGTAAAACAATGTGTGTGATCATTCCCTAGTGACAACCTACATATGATGAGCGGAACTTCCAAGTTCCCCTTCCCCCTGTTCAGGACACAAATTGTATACGGATAATTGCATCTTCCTTCTACATATTCATTAAATGGACACATGATATAGCGGCAGTGCAAACTTTTATGATGATTGAATGGTACATGTTTATAAAATGCTTTTAGTTTATATTGGATATATATTATCTTTTTGATACTAAATGAAACTGACTGTATACATGTCCCAATGTATACTTCTAAAAAGAGAGAGAGACTTGAATCTTTGGGGGGATTCGCACACAGCAAATTGTGTTGCTCTTTAGCCAAATTTAGGAGCAAATCTAAATAGAAGGAGAAATAAAGAAAATACTTTTTCAACTCTCATGGCATGTAAATTACATATGCTGCGTCATGAAAATGTCATCGTCCAGCTAGGGGGAGCTTAGTGAAGACAGACTGATTATTGAGTTCATTGTGAACTCTATAAATTGTAGAATTTTATCATTTAATTCTATTTCTATGCAGGGGATTTGGAACGCTGTATCAGGCAATGGAGCTCAAACAGCTACAAAGATGTATTCAGAAATTAATCAGCAGGGGGGTAATTTAATAAGACTGGCGTATGGAACGCCAGTCTTAAATAGAAGCTCGCTGGAATTGGACGCACAACATTTATTAATCTTATTTGGCACATTATGGGCTGTCCATGCACCACAAACTGAAATTTATGACCGTCAATACCTAAAATTCCAAGCCAATTATAAAACCATTTCAACAATAAACATCCATATATATCAACACTAGAAATAGAATACCTATTAAAACATATGTAGACACAATAGATCCAGAGTATAAATAACCAATAGTACAAAATGTAGCACTATCCAATATATCAAAAATACCTTTATTAGAATATATTATAAAAACATATGTATGCCATCACACAAAATATAAAATAACCTACAATAAAATGTGGTGTTGGTGGTATGAGGGATCACAATGCATCAAATTACATATATATTCAATATGGGGTATGGTATATAAATACTCAAAAACACTGTACAAAATTACACCTCATGAATTACCAGTATATGAGTACATAATCACTAGACAAGGGGTACAGATATAAAAGTGACAAGGACACCCCGACGCGCGTTTCACTGTCAACTTTTTCAAGGGGTAATGTACAGTGAGGAAACTTGATCTTAAGAAGGAGGAACAGGATCTTGTGCTCCAATCAGAACGTGTCATCCATCTCACAAACAGATCTTGCCATCTTTTGTTGTGATGTTCTCACAAATACCTAGGAATAGGTTTCAAATTATTTATCTTCTCCCAATAATTACAATCAATTGTTCCTGCATTCTTAATATCCCTCACATGTTCCTGAATTCGCATTCTCATCTCTCTTGTGGTCATCCCCACATATGAGAGACCATAAGGGCAGGTTGCCATATACACCAGACCCGTATTGCTACAGTTGATAAAGTGTACAATTTTGAAAGACTTCTGATTGTCAGATTCAGAAAACGTATTTGTTTTCACAACCAATTGGCAGATGGAACAGCGACCACAAGAGAAGGAACCTCAATCTGGTGACTTAGAGCAAAATAGATATGTATCTGGTTTCGGAGCACTATAATGGCTTCGGACCAAATAATTCCTCAAGGTTTTACTTCTTTTGGCTGTCAATTGTGGTCTCAAGGGTAAACATGTATATATGTATACATTATATCTGTATATATTATTTTTTGTATAAACTGTGTCTCTATATCTTAATAGGTGTTTATATTGTTTTATAAATCGCATTATTATTTATTTATTTATTTATATACCTAATGGATATTTTGTAACATCCATATTTTGTATATTCTTTGAATGATAATAAAATCTTTTTACACAGGTTGAGATTTGTATAATAAATTTTCACTTGGCACTTACTCACGTGTGATCATGTTTTGGGTTTTTCACTTTTTATTATTATTTTTTATTGCTTTTTATAATTTGGGATTTAACTCTCTAAACATATATAAAGCTATGACGGTATATTTCAAATTGTAAAGAAATTTCATACTGATGTAAAAGATGGTTTTCCAGCAGGTCCTAAATTAATATATTTGGTTGATGTTCCATATACTTCTTTTTAAAATACTTTATAAATCTCTGTTTGTATCTGTCTGTGTTGCATGTGGATCTTCGGTCCCTCCTCTTCTCTGAGGGGCTGGTGTTTCACGTTCATCATGGATGGGTAAACAGTTACACACTCCTGGCAACTTTGCCCTGTTGCAGGATGGTCGTACGCATCCACACATTGTGTATGCGCCATCCTGCTCTCCGTGTGGTGACGTGGGCATGCATGAACATGCGGTATCCGCCTCCCCGCTGTTCCAGGATGGCGGGATTGGGGCGGCACAGCATGATGATTTGGTAGTTATCTATAAGGTGGGTGAACTAATTGGTGGTCTATGTATTCAATTATTTATTCAACACCTGTTTGTGAGATTTGCAACACGCTCTTTTAGGAGTACAAGAACCTGTTCCTCCTACTTAAAATCATGCTTCCTTACTGTCCATTATCCCTTGAAAAAGCTGACGGCGAAACGCGCGTCGGAGTGTCTGTCTGTGGTTTGTCTTTTTGGGAGACCAATATGCAAAATACGGGTTGGTATCTGACCTAATTTGGATCTTTGATCCTTGTCACTTTTATATCTGTACCCCTTGTCTAGTGATTATGTACTCATATACTGGTAATTCATGAGGTGTAATTTTGTACAGTGTTTTTGAGTATTTATATACCACACCCCATTATTGAATATATATGTAATTTGATGCATTGTGATACCTCAGACCACCACCACATTTTATTGTAGGTAATTTTATATTTTGTGTGATGGCCTATATATGTTTTTATAATATATTCTTCTAAAGGTATTTTTGATATAGTGAATAGTGCTACATTTTGTGCTATTAGTTATTTATACTCTGGATCTATTGTGTCTATATATGTTTTAATAGGTATTCTATGACTGCTATAGCTGGTGTAGATTTCCGCTATAATGTACAAATTATAAAGAGCTGCAGATGGCCTCACCCCTCCCACCAAGCCCTACCCAATTTTTTTAAGTGGCGAGAGATGCATAAAATTGAAAAAAAGTCACAAATGTTTGCGCAAAAAAGACGTAAGAAATTGCATAATAAGTCTTCACCAGATTATTGACCCTATAAAAAACGATGGTGCTAAAATGGGGAGATTAACTTTATGTTTATCACAGATTATAAATGAAGCTGTGATAGATAGTTTAATATAAGGTTAAGCTGTAACTTGCATTTTCTTGAAGTTAGTTTTTTTTTTTTTTGAGTAAAAAATAAATAAATTATGATGAATCAACTGACAAATCTTCCTTTATTTATAAGGAGGGGAGGGGCCGAATCAAACTTATGGCAAGGTGTATTTGTTTTCATCTGACATCAACAGTTCTGTTAGACTTAGATCATCACATTATCCTGATTCTACTCTTGAGATTGACAAACCTTTTTCCGGATCAAAAAAGTGCTCCGACGGTATGGCACCGATGGGTCCTACGAAAGGGTCATCAGCGGCGGAGAAATTAAAGGATTTCGCCAGAGACGGCACACAAAATGGCACCGCGGCCTCTCCAGCACAACGCTCAAGGCCACTAAGCGGTCACAGTGTTCCTACGAGCCCGTCTGAGGAGACAGAGCTTGGCCCTGATCTGACACTGCAGCAGGTTTATCAGCAACTGTTGCAGGCTATTACTTTGTCTACCACCTCTCTAACTGGAGAGATAGACGAGGTGAGGGTGGATCTTGGACTGCTTCAACATGATGTTCAGAAGCTTAGAGATAGCGTGAAGAAGACGGAACATCACATTTCCACCATTGAGGACACCACTACTCGAATGCCTTTTGGCCAAAATGATCACTAATACCCCATGTATTTTTCATTATTACTTATATTCGCTTCTTTTGGACACAGCCAGGTCTTTGATGCTGGGAGAGCATGGTGTGTTGTTGTTTGGCCTAGCAAGTAGGGTAGCCCGCTCTATGAATTATCAAGGCGTCACAAATAGGCTTCTACCTGGCTAGACACGTTGCGCCTCATGACTTACACACTATCCCTCCATGTTTCACACACTTGCATCCCATTATTCATTTATTTTTTAGGCACTTTACTCATTACTGCCCCCTATATTTCACTTACATTATTACACTTGCACATACACTATTCATTTATTATTTCTTACTACACATCCCATGCACCACATACCACTCCCCTCAAGACTAGTGGGAGTGGCTATTATTATTTAAAGCACCTGCTCACTCGCCTTCATCAGCGTTTCTGACCTGGCTGTGTCCATTTGTAAGTATGGCCTTTTTCGGTGTTTCTGCATAAATGTCCTTGTTTTTATCTGTTTTGTCAAGGCCACTAAGCGGTCACAGTGTTTCTACGAGCCCGTCTGAGGAGACAGAGCTTGGCCCTGATCTGACACTGCAGCAGGTTTATCAGCAACTGTTGCAGGCTATTACTTTGTCTACCACCTCTCTAACTGGAGAGATAGACGAGGTGAGGGTGGATCTTGGACTGCTTCAACATGATGTTCAGAAGCTTAGAGATAGCGTGAAAAAGACGGAACATCACATTTCCACCATTGAGGACACCACTACTCGAATGCCTGATCGATTGTCGGCGGTGGAGAAAAAAGTGGAGCTGTGGCAGCAGAAATGCGACGATTTGGAAAACCGTTCGCGTAGAAATAATGTCAAGATTATTGGGCTCCCAGAACGAGTTGAGAGATCCACACCTGGCACCTTAATTGAGCAATGGTTCCGGAATACCTTTGCTGAGGCACAATTCTCAACAGCATTTGCTGTAGAAAGTGCCCACAGAGTTCCGGCGAAACCGCCACAGCCTGGCTTACCACCAAGAACTCTGCTGGCACGTTTCCTAAATTGGAAAGATCGGGATTTGATATGGCAGATGGCTCGGAAACAGCAGGACATTCAATATAAGAATTCCTGTGTTTTGTTGTTTCCTGACTTTTGGGCTGAGTTGCAGAAGGAAAGGGCAACATTTATTGCAGTGAAGAAGCGAATGCGGGATTTAAACATCTCTTATTCAATGGCTTAACCGGCTCTTCTCCGGATATATGATGGCGGGAAAACTATTTTCTTCAGGGACCCAAAGGAAGCTGAAGATTGGCTAAATATGCGGCCAGGAGACTAACATAATTGATACCAGTTACCTGTTCACTGATGAATCTGCTTTGACTGAGCATGTAAAGTTATGGTGACTATGTTATTTCCGGAGGGGCAGGATAGGGGATCGCTCTTATTTTTGTACTTTTCTTGACTTTTGTAGTGCTGATACCTGTCGGTAACTAACTTTCATTTTACATTCATATTTTTCATATCTAACCTGTGAATTGGTCTGAATTGTAATAGCGGGGGTAACTTCTGTTGCAGTATTCTTTCTGTGCAGTTTAAATTTACCATCTTGTATTGTATGCAGAGACACCCCGTAACCATAAGCCATGGTACACAAGTTACAACCATACATCTATAATGGTTACTAAAGTCCTCGAACATGGGAGGTGATCCCTCCCGAGTTTATCCTTACGGGGATTTGTTATGTTATGTTGGAAACTGGTTATAATGCTTGCTATCTGTTTAACACAATGCGAATGTTGTACATCATACACTGGTACTACATATGCAATGTAGGGTATACGTGGAGATGACCTTGTTAGTTCTTATGTGTGTCTTTCACTATGGCTGACCTGAAAGTGATGTCGTGGAATATTAGAGGACTGGGTAGATCACGTAAGAGAATTGCAATGTTTGCACATGTGAGGAAATTTGCTACACACATTTTATGTCTCCAGGAGACCCATTCGACTGCAGTCTCTGTAAATAGATTGCAGAAACTGTAGGCATTTCTGGCACTGGTCCTACTCTCGAGGAGTTTCCCTATTAGTTCACCGCACAGTGCGATGGAATGCAACTCGGACAGTTGAGGATCCAGAGGGTAGATATGTTTTTGAGCATGCCTATATCAATTGTGTATCTTTTGTGATCTTTTGTGACCTTCCACCTCCGGCCAATATGGCGCTGATACAACTAGCAGCTAATTATGCTTCCAATTATCAAGAGGCTAAAGTTATATGCATGGGGGATTTGAATATACCCCTGAACCTTGTTTTTGATAAGTTTGTGCCCCGAGGTAGTGCTTTGGTGTCGTGTTCTTCTTTAAACCTGCAAAGGTTAGTGGATGACATGGGATGGATGGAGTTGTGGAGAGTAAGACACCCTCAATCTTTGGAATTCTCATCCTTTACACCTTCTAGAGGTGCATTATCTAGAATTGATTACATGTTTGGTTCAATGTCTTTATGTCCCATGCTATCCAATATTGGTTATGCCCCACCTAGTGTTTTGGATTATGTAGAGGTTACAGGCAGTATTTCAATTATATGACCGAAGAGCCAGTACAATAAACTGGAGAGTACATCCCTTTTGGTTATCTTTGATTGGCTCAAATGATTGCATTCCCGATCAGCTGACCCAATTTATAGACATTCATTGTGAGGAGACCAATACACTACTTAAGTGGGATACTTTTAAGGCATACATGAGGGGGTGTCTGAATCCACAATTTCCTTCATCAAAAAAGCATCGCAATCAGTTGAGGAGGGACTGGCCGCATCTTGTAAAGCAATGGAATCATCCTTTATTACTGATCCCTCTAAGGAGAATAGAATACAGTGGATGCAGGTGGGTAGATTATATATGTTACATCTTAAAGAAAAAGGTGAAAGGAAACAGTTTTTTCTTTAACAAAATGCCTTTGAATTGGGAAATCAGTCAAGTAGATTATTGTCACATCTAGTACATAATAGTTTATCATCACCTGCCATTCTAAAAATCCTAGATGAGGGTGGCCAAGAATTTAGTGATGCCGAGCAGATTGGAAACAGATTTCATAGGTTTTATACTGACTTATATACTTCCCAGAGCGGATACTTGGATGGCACATTGCTTGAATATTTAGAGGGGATTACTTTCCAGCAGTTGTCCTCGGTACATAGAGATCAAATAGATGTTGACATTACACTGGAGGAATTGAGGGATGCTGTGCGGGACCTAGCTAAGGGGTAATCGCCTGGACCTGACGGAATCCGTTTGGAGATGTATTCTAAATATTTTGAGATCCTTGGCCCTGAATTGCTTCAGAAGTATGAGAAAGCTTTTGAAATAGGTACTTTAACCATATCTTTATATGAGGCCACTATTATAATTTTGTTGAAACCTGACAAAAAACCCTGAATGTGGGTCATATAGACCAATCTCTTTACTCAATTAAGGCTATAAAATTCTGACCAAAATTTTGGCAAATAGACTCAATTCTATTATCACTTTGTTGATACATAATGATCACGGGGGATTTATTCCGGGGAAATCCACTTCTGAGAACATCCGCAGGGTCCAGACAGTATCACAGATGGGAAAGGAATTGAAACAACTGTGGGCATTGGCGTCTCTTGATGTGGCCAAGGCATTCGACTTCATGGAATGGAGATATCTACAAGCAGTGTTGATTGGATTTGGCTTTGGCCCCGGTTTTTCAAAATGGGTTTCCATCTTAAACAAGAATCCTAAAGCGAACATATTGGTGAATGGACTTGCTACGGCCTTTTTTGATCTAGGTAGGGGAACTATACAGGGATGCCCGTAATCCCCTCTCCTATTCACTTTAGCTATAAAACCTCTTGCTATTAAAATTTGCCAAGACACTTTATTCTAGTGAGTGATAATTGGACATAGAGGGAGTAGAAAAGGCATGTATGTGGATGATCTAATTCTTTTCATGTCTGCCGTCCACACTACACCTCCTAGGGCTATTGAAATTGTAAACCAATTTGGCCTTTTTTCTGGTGTCCTGATCAATTGCACCAAGTCAGCTCTGATGCCTTTCTGCGAGGTGGATTGGCCGGACATTTATTATAATCTCCCAGTTGTTACGTGCTTTAAATACTTGGGCATATACATAACTAGGTATCCCGTCGATTCAGATGCTAAGTATATATACCTTCTGGAGAACCTCTTTATTCAGAGATTTAGAGAGTGGAAAACCTTGCCCCTATCGGTGGCCGGAAGGGTAAATCTGATAAAGATGATCGTCTTACCGAAAGGTCTATATTTATTGGATCACGCTAATGGTCCTGTTCCGAGATCATTCTTTGATAGATTGCACTCCCTGGTATCCAAATTTGTCTGGGGGAATTCTTGTAGGAAACATGCCCTCTCCACACTTCAGCGCCCCAAAGTTAAGGGTGGCTTAGCGCCACCTGATTTTATATTTATTTCCTGAGCGGCCAACTCCGATATTTAAAGAGCTGGCTTACCTTGATTCAAGAGGCCTTTTCAGAATATGTTTTAGGGCATGTCTGTCCTGTGGCCTGTTCTGGAAAGTCCAACAATTTTTAAAGGGAAATTATTATTGCTTCACAGACTTGCACATCAGGTGTGGATGGCAGCCAGGCTGCTGTGTGGGTTTGGGGATTTGGCGGTGGAGACTCAGATGTGGGACAATTCACATGTTTCCTCTCCTACAAATGCTGGAAGGGTCTGCATTTTGGAAATCTAATGGAGTTTTCTGCCTAGTCAATGTATACCGGGGTAATGTGTTTTTATCATTCACCCAGGTGATGGACTGCTATAATTGAAACCCTACCCAGTTTTTTCGATACTTGCAATTAAGACACGCGTAATTTCATGCAGAGCCCCCGTCTCTTTCGAAATTTCAATTGATTGGAATTCTAAAGCCACAGGGACCCAAGGGCATTATTTCGGCAATCTTCACACACCTTTTGAATGCAAAAACCGAATCTTACACGCTCTCTGTACAAGCTGCCTGGAAAACCACCATTCCTACCTTATCTGAGGAAGATTGGTCAGAAGCAATGGAATCACATTTATTTGTTTCTCCCTTTGTGAATAATAGACTACTCCAATTGTACATAACCCATCAAAGTTATCTAACTTCAACTTGATTACATCGCATGGATCGTTTGCCACATTCAGTTTCAGAATGTCACAGATGTCATTCTCCTGGGGCAAATTTCATACATCTTATATGGGACTGCACATATATTAGTTCCTTTTGGGAAGACGTGATTGATGTCTTGAACAGTATCACCTCAGTGCCTGTACTGAAAACTCTGGAGGTGTGTCTATTGGAATTGCTGCAGGAAGACTGCTGGCCATATCAGACACGAATATTCTTTAGAGAAGCTTTATTTATGGCTAGAAAAGCTATTGCCCTGAGATGGATGGTGAAAAGATCCCCCTCGATCACACAATGGAAATCCCTGGTTAATAAAATCATTCCATTTGAAAGAGTAGTATACTGGAATAGGGGATGTCCCCTCAAATTTGGAAAGATCTGAGATGGCTGGATCTCTTCCTCCTTGACCTTAGATTCGGAAAATACTGTGCGTTCATTCAAGGCTGACAGAGGAAGATAGAGTGGGCTAGATTTCATGGGACAATGACAGCGACTATTTTCATATGTATTTATGTCAATTAGATAACTTGCTGAGATATTTCAATGTGCATTTGTTTGAAACATGTTTTGCATTGTATATACTGTAAATGGAATGTAACTTTGTTCTCTATATAGCAATGTGTGATATACTGTACTAATGTGTTATTCTACTGCAAGCTTTGAGTTCAATAAAACGAGTTTAAAAAAAACTTAGATCATCATAGAGTACTACATGGGGGTCCAGATTTTACGCTCATAATATGGACATTTGAATACAGGTCTAACATGTTTAATAGACAAGAAACAGTTAAGCTTTTTTCCATTGGTAATTCCTTCAAGTTTTTGGCTTTTTAAATAAAGCGTGTGACTGCTCTGCTTCTAGTAGGTCATCAACACTATAGCTAGTCGCTTAAGCCCTGTGCATTTTAAATGCCTGTGTAAAAATTGATCGGAGAATGCCATGATCTCTGTTTCACCTTGATCAACAATTGCATCAACTTTTCTTTCTATCTGTTAATACAATTAAGGCTATTAATGCATTGGACTTCAAATAAAACATTTCATACTGCCACATTAAAATGCTAGTATAAAGTCTTTACAGTTCACATAAAGGAGGATGCCTTTGTTGTTTGACTTTACAAGACAAAGTTTTAAAAGAGTCTTCAGGAGTTGGCAATTGTTTCAATGATAAAAATAATATTGCTAATCTAGATGACATAAAATCTCTATTCCCTCTGACATGCTACCAAATTGATGCAATAAACATGAAATTGATCACGGATGTGAGAATTTAAGGGCAGTCTCCAAAGAGTTGCAGATAATGGGCTTCTTTAGTAACGTACAGTAACTAAAACAAGCAATATGAGCCTTTAAATGTGCAATAGTTTCTACAACCAACATGCTCACTTTTATAAATAAATATACAGCATTCTGAAACTGTGATAGTCAACTTTTTTTTATTAATCTATGAAAAATTCATAAGTCAATGAAAGAAACACGAAGCTTTATACAAAAAGTGGTTTCCGTTGTGAGTCTTCTCTTCATTCTACTAATTCTTAACATATCCAGTAGATATTATATGAGTATATATTCAACAAGCTCAAAGTCCAATAGTCAGTAATGACTTTTTGTTATCTAATCGGGCTAGTTTAAATTCTAGAACCCACAAAAACTAGCATATAAAAACATCCTTTAGAGCAGGGGTTTTAAACTCGGCCGGGTAAGTGGGCAGCACATAGAAAAAATGTGAAGTTGACGGGCTGCATTACTTTCAAATTTGATACAATACAAAATTATTGTTAATCAATTAGTTATTTGACCTACTATAACAATACTACTGTATAATACTACATTACTGTAACAATACTAAATTGCCATAATAATACTACATTACTATAATAACAATGCTACATTACTATAATAATACTACATTACTATAATACTACAATACTATAATAATAATACATTACTATAATAACACTACATTACTATAACAATATTACATTACTATAATACTACATTACTAGAACATTACTACATTACTATAATACTACTACATTACTATAACAATACTACATTACTATAATAATACTACATTACTAGAACAATACTACATTACTATAATACTAAATTACTATGACAATACTACATTACTATAATAATACCGCTAGGTTTAAACTTAATGGAAATGTGTGTGTTTACTCCTCAAACTTATTTTAACAATCCAGTTTTACAGTTTAAGTGTCGGTGAAGTCTGGCTGTTCAGTTGGCAGCATTTGGCAGACACAAGAATATTAAGATTGGGCAGCCCCTTTTTAGATAGTGCCACAGTGGCATCTGTAGATAATGCAACAGTGCCCTCTGCAGATAATGCCACACACCTATACACAATGCCACAGTGCCCTCTGTGGATAATGCCACACACCTATAGATAATGCCACAGTGCCCTCTGTAGGTAATGCCACAGTGCCATCTGTAGATAATGTCACAGTGTCCCTCTGTAGATAATGCCATAGTGCCCTCTGTAGATAATGCCATAGTGCCCTCTGTAGGTTATGCCACACTATGCCCCTTGTAGATAATGCCACAGTGCCCTCTGCAGATAATGCCACAGTGCCCTTTGTAGATACTGCCACACACCCACCCGTAGATAATGCCACAGAGCCTTCTGTAGATAGTGCCACACACACACACACACACACACACACACACACACACACACACACACCTGTAGATAGCTCCATTGGGGCTCCCTCTAGGAGTGGAATCCCGAGCCAGAGCATTGTCGATGCTTAGGCCATGGATTTCTCTGCTGGAGTATACCCTGACGTCACTGTCATTTACAGCGTGATCTCGCGAGATCACGCTTGCTGTCATTAAGTCCCACACAAACGTTACCGAAGTTTTGGGATTGTGAATAGACAATAGACAATAGACAATAGTCCTGGCTGGAAGCGATGTCTATTCACTCTCAAGACACTTCAGTAACGTTAACGTGTGAGCAAGTGACAGCACATCATGATCTAGCAAGATCATAATGTGCTGAGTAAATGAATAGAGCGAAGTGTATGAAGCTGATTTGTCAGTGTCATACACTTTTCTCCACAACGCCCACTTGGTCAAAAGTAAAAACACGCCCAGTTGGGCATTAAGAAATTCATTAGCATAAATCTAAAATAGGCTGTAACTCCATCAAAATTTATCATTTTTACAAATCACATTATGTAGAAGATAGGCCACTTATAATGTGGTGATAGAGCCTCTATATGGACAATTCCACCCATTCTGTAATTGTAATCATTTTACCTGTATGAGGGAGTAATATTTATGAGAAATTATAAAGTGAGCAATAATAAACCTTGGAACATTCCTAACGGAAGGAAAAGCATAAAGAAATTATAATTTTTTTTAGATCCATTACTTGTTTGGCCAAAAACCTAGCCCAAGGGAGTTTAGCCCAAGGGGGTTTTCTCACTCTCAACTTTCATGGCATGTCAATTACATATGTCATAAAAATGTGATTGTGCGACTAGGAGTAGCTTTGTGAAGATTTTTTTTGAGTTGAATGAGAACTATAAAAATTGGGGAATTGTAGAATTTTATAATTTAATTATATTTCTACACAGGGGATTTGGAGCTCTGTATAAAAATGTAGTTCCAACTGCTATAAAGATACATTCAGAAATTATTCCGCACAGAGGGACGAATTTACTAAGACTAGCTTTTCATATGCCATATTAGGCTGTGTTCAAATCTGTGTCAGAGGCAGATCCGGTACAAAATGATGGACAAAACAGTGATGCATAATGCGCTATTTTGTCTGAGACATCAAGGGACACCATAACAGAAACCAAACTGATGGAAATCGCTCAATAAATCTTCCCCAGAATGGTAAACCCATAAAAACAACAAGGTGTTAAAATGTGGAGACTGACATTACATTTAGGCCATAATATAAATTAAGTTGTGATAGACAGTTTTCATGTAAGTCCAAGTGTTACGTCATAACATTTGAATACATGTACAATACACCAGTCTAACATGTTTAAGGACAAGAAAAATATCCGTGTGTGACAGAGCAGTTGCCTAGCAACTGCCGGGCGGGCCGAAGTACATTAGAGATATTACACTAATCAGCAGCCACTTATCTCTATCCAGCACTGATAGAGAGAAGAGGCTGCTGATAAAAATAAAATAAAAAGCAGTTCATACGTACCCCGGTCGTTGTCTTGGTGACGAGTTCCTCTTCTTCCTCCAGTCCGACCTTCCTGTATGATGCGGCAGTCCATGTGGCCACTGCAGCCTGTGATTGGCTGCAGAGGCGGTCACGTGGGATGAAGCGTCATCCCTGGAGGCCGGCCTTCTGACGTCATCCAGTCCAGCGTGACCGCCACTACAGTCTGTGATTGGCTGCAGCGGTGACATGAGATGAAACGTCATCCCAGGAGGCCGGACAGGAGGAAAATGCAGGGAGTTCCGGGTAAGTATGAACTTTTAGTTTTTATTTCATTAAAATTGTATTTTGAGAGCGCCGAGCATGGTCATTCTTCAGCGCTAGTCACTGTCCAGGGTGCTGAGAGAGTTACCGCCGAGCAGTGCAGCCCATTAACTCTTTCAGCACCCTGTACAGTGACTAGCGCTGAACAACCCTGCTCTTTCAGCACCCTGGACAGTACCATGCTCGGCGCTTGGAAATGGATACATGGAGTGCACACGGAAACCACATGGCCAACAAAACGGGCACACGGATCCGTCAAACACGGCCGCTAAAACGGTGAATGAAGTGTGTACGATGCCTTAGGGTAGTGAAATCAGGCTTAAGGGTTAGCATGAAGATGTGCAAGAAAAATAAATAGTTATTTGTAAAAAAGGACTAAATGGATCAATATTAATAATTCAAATATATACTAGAACAACAAAAACATTCTGATACATATGTATAAAATTATCTATTTGCTTTTAATGCACCATCTCATACTATGCGAAAAATAACAAGAATGCAGAGAACAGAACAGACAAGCATCATTGGACACAAAATACGAATTCTTCGCAACTGAAACAAAGTAGGTTGAAACATAGATACTCGTGTATTTTAGTATTCTAGATGGGATTCTTTTATTTTTCAGTAGTGCCCAGCAACGGTTAGCTAAGCTCCTCACCGTTGCATACTGTGTATACCGTATCTAAAGCATAGGATAAGACTTCCTATTAATTGTAGGGAATTGTTGGTATTGTTAGAAATTCTGTAAAGTAGAATTATAATTAGAGATGACCGAGTTGATTCTACACAAATTAAATTTGGTCCGAATTTCCAAAAAGTTTCAGTTTTGGCAAAATCTTTTGGGGTTCATGAAGCAGAAATTGTGACAAAATCGTGAGGCGTTGGGAGCGCAAGACACCATTTTACAGATAATGTCCATCTCAAAAGGTATAATTACCACCGTGATTTTTCATTTTGTTGTGTTTTATCTATTTTGCTTTCCTTAAATTATTATAGTATGTATAACATTTATATAAAACGAGCGATGTAACTCATTTCAATGAAATATATTCGCTTCTGTAACAACATATTAAGTTAAACCTTTTTTTTATGTAACTATTTTGACATACTTCCATAACTCAATAAAAATAATGTTATAAAAAAATAAATCTGCAGTGGACTTCCCCATAATGCCATGCAGGCAGCCTTCCCAAGATGCACTGCGGATATATCTCACTCTAGCACAGCCAATCATGAGGGACATTGGTGAATGACTCATATCCACTATAAAAAGCCCAACCAGGAAAAGCTACTGGTTATATATAGAGTCATACAGCTCGTCGCGCCCCCCACAACGCAATCGAGGGGGGGTGATGGTTGCTATGGCTGCCTGGGGGCCTAATGAAGGCCCCCAGGTCTACCATCTTTGTGCACCTATTAAGCCCTGTCTCCGGCAGGGCTTAATGGATGCCTGTCAGAATCACAATACTGCAATACATTAGTATTGCCGTATATCGTGCAAGCGATCTAACGATCACTGGTTGAAGTCCCCTAGGGGGACTAATAAAAAAAGTAAAAATTAGTTAAATAAAGTTGTTTTTTTGTGTAAAAAAAAAACATATATTAAAAGTTCAAAAAACCCCCCTTTTCCCATTTTCCCTCTAGAGCAGGGGCCTCAAGCACGCGGCCCGCAGGCTGGATGTGGCCCCTGGGGCTGTCATCTGCGGCCCGCGGGATACAGAGCCGCTAGTATCGACTCTGCTCCGAGATTCTGGAATTTCCTGACATCGCTGTCCACATATGAACAGCGATGTCTGGGGCTTCCCCAGAGCCGGAGTCCCGGGCAGAGCGCTAGTACAGGCTCTGCTCCGGGACTCTGTGGTATTCCCTGACATCACTGTCAACATATGGACAGTGTGTCAGGGTCTTCCCCAGAGCCGAAGTCCCGTGCAGAGCGCTAGTATCGGCTCTGCTTTGAGACTCTGTGGAATTCCCTGACATCGCTGTCAACATATGGACAGTGTGTCAGGGTCTTCCCCAGAGCGGAGTCCCGGGCAGAGCGCTAGTATCGGCTCTGCTCCGGGACTCTGTGGAATTCCCTGACATCGCTACCCATATATAGACAGTGTGTCAGGGTCTTCCCCAGAGCGGAGTCCCGGGCAGAGCGCTAGTATTGGCTCTACTCCGGGACTCTGTGGAATTCCCTGACATCGCTGCCCATATAAGGACAGTGTGTCAGGGTCTTCTCCAGAGCGGAGTCCCGGGCAGAGCGCTAGTATCGGCTCTGCTCCGGGACTCTATGGAATTCCCTGAAATCGCTGTCCATATATAGACCGTGTGTCAGGGTCTTCCCCAGAGCGGAGTCCCGGGCAGAGCGCTAGTATAGGCTCTGCTCCGGGACTCTGTGGAATTCCCTGACATCGCTGTCAACATATGGACAGTGTGTCAGGGTCTTCCCCAGAGCCGGAGTCCCATGCAGAGCGCTAGTATCGGCTCTGCTCCGGGACTCTGTGGAATTCCCTGACATCACTGCCCATATATAGACAGTGTGTCAGGGTCTTCCCCAGAGCGGAGTCCCGGGCAGAGCGCTAGTATCGGCTCTGCTCCGGGACTCTGTGGAATTCCCTGACATCGCTGCCCATATATGGACAGTGTGTCAGGGTCTTCTCCAGAGCGGAGTCCCGGGCAGAGCGCTAGTATAGGCTCTGCTCTGGGACTCTGGGGAAGCCTCTGACATTGCTGTCCATACATCGACAAAAATTATGTCAGGGGCTTCCCCAGAGCAGGAGTCCCAGTGATGTCAGGAGCAGAGCTGGAGTCCCAGGAAGAGCCTACTAGCGCTCTGCCCGGGACTCTAGCTCTGGGGTTGCCCCTGACATCTCTGTCCATATATAGACAGTGATGTCAGGAGCAGAGCTGGAATCCCAGGCAGAGTGCTAGAAGCGGTTCCGCCCTGGACGCCAGCTCTGGGCAAGCCCCTGACATCACTGTGGCAGCATCTGCGGAGGGCACTGTGGCAGCATCTATGGAGGGCACTGTGGCAGCATATACAGAGGGCACTGTGGCAGCATATACAGCGGGCACTGTGGCAGCATATACAGAGGGCACTGCGGCGTTATCTACAGAGGGCACTCTGGCCTTATCTACAGAGGGCACTGTGGCCTTATCTAGGGGTGTGTTGCATTATCTACAGAGGGCACTGTGGCAGCATCTACAGAGGACACTGTGGCAGCATCTACAGAGGACACTGTGGCAGCATCTACAGAGGGCACTGCGGCAGCATCTACAGAGGGCACAGCGGCAGCATCTACAGAGGGCACAGCGGCAGCATCCACAGAGGGCACAGCGGCAGCATCCACAGAGGGCACTGCGGCAGCATCCACAGAGGGCACTGCGGCAGCATCCACAGAGGGCACTGTGGCACTATCTAAAAAGGGTCTGCCCAATCTTGACATGTGTGCTAACTGAGCCTCCGGACTGCATTTAGCGACACTTAAACTGGAAGGCTGGATTGTTGAAATAAGCACGTGGAGAAATATCTCAAATTTTAAACCTAGCGCTATTATTATAGTAATATAGTATTATTATTATAGTAATATAGTGTTATAGTAGTTGAAATAACTAATTGATTAACAATAATTTTGTATTGTATCAAATTTGAATGTAATGCGACCCATCAACTTCCCATTTTTTCTATATGTGGCCCACTTACCCGGCCGAGTTTGAGACCCCTGCTCTAGAGCATAGTAAAAAAATAAATAAATAAACATAATTGGTATCGCCGCGTCCGTAAAAGTCTGAACTACTACAATATATCATTATTTAACCTGCACGGTGAACGGCGTAAAAAAAATAAATTGTAAACTCCAGAATCTCTATTTTTTGGTCACCTAATCTCCCACAAAAAATGAAATAAAAAGTGATCAAACCATCGCATGTACACCAAAATTGTATTATTAAAAACTACAGCTTACCCCGCAAAAAATTAGCCCTCATATTACTTAATCGACGGAAAAATAAAAAAGTTATGGCTCTCGGAATTTGGGGACACAAAATAAATTTTCTTTTTTACACTTAGGTTTTTACTTGTAAAAGTAGTAAAATATAGAAAAAACTATATATATTTGGTATTGCCGTAATAGTATTGACCCACAGAATAAAGCTAACATGTTGTTTTAATTGCACAGTGAAATCCGTAAAAACGGCGCGCAAAAAAACATGGAGGGATCGCTATTTTTTTCATTTTCTACCCCACAAATAATTTTTTCCTGTTTCCTAGTACATTGTATGGCAAAATAAATGGTGCTACGAAAAACTACAACTTGTCTCGCAAAAATCAAGCCCTCATAGTAATATATCGACGGAAAAATAAAGACGTTATGGCTTTTAGAAGGTGGGGAGGGAAAAACGAAAATGATAATCTGAAAAAGGGTTGCGGTTGGAAGGGGTTAAACTATTATAAAGTATGTATAAGATTTATATGAAACGAGGAATGTAACTAATTTCAATTACATATATTCGCTTCTGTAACAATATCCATCTTATTATGTTACACCTTTTTTTATGTAACCGTTTTGACACACTTTCAATACTCAATAAAAAACAATGTTGTAAAAAAAGACCTGTGGCGGGCTTCCCCATAATGTCTTGCAGATGGCCTTCCCAAATGCACTGCAGTTATCCCTCCCTGTAGCACAGCCAATCATGAGGGGTATAGTTGGATGACTCATATCCACTATAAAAAGCCCAACCAGGAAAAGCTACTGTTTGGATACAGTCCTAGAAGACATCAGAGGGTCAGACACAAGTTATCAGGGCAATCAGGGGGACTTGAAATTTGCAGTAACTTTATCCAGACCAAATTAGGTCATTCGGCCGATTAGATCGAATCAAACCCAAATCGAATTTCTGAAAATTCATTCATCTCTAATCATCAATATTCTGCTACTGAACCTATTTAGATTCACTATTGTGTTTCACCATTTAACTACAACAGGCCTTATATTATATATTACCTCTTTCCTCAGGGAATACAATGTAACGATTAGAGAACCCACTATCTGACTCCATATTGATTCTGACAGAGCATCTGACAGCTGATGAATAGAGATGAGCGAACCGGGACAACCGAACCCGGTTTCGGTCCGAACTTCCGGAAAAGTTCGGTTCGCAGCGAAGCCGAACTTCACTGGGTTCGGCCGAACCCGTTTTGACCGAACCCGGTCAAAAATATTATACAAATCGGCAGCCACTTATCTCTATCAATCACTGATAGAGAAAAGAGGCTGCTGATTAAAAATAAAATAAAAAGAATATCATACGTACCTGGTCGTTGTCTTGCGGACGAGTCCCTCTTCTTCCTCCAGTCCGACCTTCTTTTCTGACGCGGCAGCCTGTGATTGGCTGCAGAGGCCTCTGCAGCCCGTGATTGGCTGCAGCGTTCACATGGGCTGCATCGTCATCAAGGAATGTCGGGCCGGATGTCGCGAGGGACGCGACACCAAGGCAACGGCCAGGAGACCGGACTGGAGGAAGCAGGGAGTTCCTGGTAAGTATGAACGTCTTTTTTTTTTTTACAGGTACTCTATATTGTGATCGGTAGTCACTGTCCAGAGTGCTGAAACAGTTACTGCCGATCAGTTAACTCTTTCAGCACCCTGGAGAGTGACTATTTACTGACGTCGCCTAGCAACGCTGCCGTAATGACGGGTGCACACATGTAGCCACCCGTCATTACGGGGCCTCATGCACACGACCGTAAAAACACCCGTTATTACGGGTCGTAATTACGACCCGAAATAGCGGGCCCATGGACTTCTGTTAGCCACGGGTACCTTCCCGTTTTCTCACGGGAAGGTGCCCGTGCCGTTAAAAAGATAGAACACGTTCTATTTTTTTATTTTACGGGCCGTGCTCGTAATTACGACTCGTAATTACGAGCACGGCCGGCCACGGGCAGCCGGACGCTTTTGCGAGCCGTGCTGTCATTATAAGGGTATGTTCACACGACAGCGTCCGTTACGGCTGAAATTATGGGGATGTTTCCACCTGAAAACATCCCCGTAATTTCAGCCGTTGCGGCATGTGCAGGCGCTTGAATGCCGCGTCCATTACGGACGTAATTGGCGCTGCTATTCATTGGAGTCAATGAATAACGGCTCCAATTACGGCCAAAGAAGTGACAGGTCACTTCTTTGACGCGGGCGTCTATTTACGCACCGTCATTTGACAGCGGCGCGTAAATATACGCCTCGTGTGAACAGACAAACGTCTGCCCATTGCTTTCAATGGGCAGATGTTTGTCAGCGCTATCGAGGTGCTATTTTCGGACGTAATTCGGGGCAAAAACACCCGAATTACGTAAGTAATTAGTGCGTGTGAACATAACCTGTGTTCACACGCACTAATTACGGACGTAATACGGGCGTTTTTGCCCCGAATTACGCCCAAAAATAGCGCCTCGATAGCGCTGACAAACATCTGCCCATTGAAAGCAATAAGCAGACGTTTGTCTGTTCACACGAGGCGTATATTTACGCGCCGCTGTCAAATGACGGCGCGTAAATAGACGCCCGCGTCAAAGAAGTGACCGGTCACTTCTTTGGCCGTAATTGGAGCCGTTATTCATTGACTCCAATGAATAGCAGCTCCAATTACGTCCGTAATGGACGCGGCGTTCAAGCGCCTGCACATGCCGTTACGGCTGAAATTACGGGGATGTTTTCAGGCGGAAACATCCCCGTAATTTAAGCCGTTACGGACGCTGTCGTGTGAACATACCCTAATTATAGCAGCACGGCCCGTAAAATAGAACATGTTCTATTTTTTTAACGGCACGGGCACCTTCCCGTGAGAAACCGGGAAGGTACCCGTGGGTAACAGAAGTCTATGAGCCCGTTATTGCGGGTCGTAATTACGACCCGCAATAACGGGTGTTTTTACGGTCGTGTGCATAATGGGAGCACGGCTTGGAAAAACGACCGGCTGCCTGTGGCCGGCCGTGCTCATCTCCTGAAATACTCTGTGCTGCCTTAAACTCTGTGGACAGGTCAGGATCCTGTTTCTTTTAAATGCTGCTAGGGAACCCGCTCGATCCACTATATAAGGCTGCGCTACAGTGCAGCATTTAAAAGAAACAGGATCCTGACCTGTCCACAGAGTTTAAGGCAGCACAGAGTATTTCAGGAGATGAGCGTGCGGATCTTGTGCGCGGTGGTGACTTGCCAATCATGTGAAGGTGTTCTTGAGGACAGGAGTGGAGGAGAGGTAACAGACTGAGAGCTACGTAATGGTAAGAGCAGAGTTCACAGCAGCACAGAATATTTCAGGAGAGGAGCGTGCAGATTCTGTGCTGTTGTGAACTCTGCTCTTACAATTACGTAGCTCAGTCTGTTACCTCTCCTCCACTCCTGTCCTCAATAACACCTTCACATGATTGACAAGTCACCACCCCGCACAAGATCCGCACGCTCATCTCCTGAAATACTCTGTTCTGCTGTGAACTCTGCTCTTACCATTACGTGGTTACTTGCCAATCATGTGAAGGTGTTCTTGAGGACAGGAGTGGAGGAGTGGTAACAGACTCAGAGCTACGTAATGGTAAGAGCAGAGTTCACAGCAGCACAGAATATTTCAGGAGAGGAGCGTGCAGATTCTGTGCTGCTGTGAACTCTGCTCTTACCATTACGTAGCTCAGTCTGTTACCTCTCCTCCACTCCTGTCCTCAATAACACCTTCACATGATTGGCAAGTCACCACCCCGCACAAGATCCGCACGCTCATCTCCTGAAATACTCTGTGCTGCTGTAAACTCTGCTCTTACCATTACGTGGTGACTTGCCAATCATGTGAAGGTGTTCTTGAGGACAGGAGTGGAGGAGAGGTAACAGACTGAGAGCTACGTAATGGTAAGGGCAGAGTTCACAGCAGCACTGAATCTGCACGCTCATCTCCTGAAATACTCTGTGCTGCCTTAAACTCTATGGACAGGTCAGGATCCTGTTTCTTTTAAATGCTGCACTATAGTGCAGCCTTATATAGTGGATCGAGCGGGTTCCCTAGCAGAATTTAAAAGAAACAGTGTGTGTGTTTGGGTATGTGTCTTTGTCTGTTTTTGTTTTTATATGTGTGTTTGTGTATATGTGTGTTTATGTGTGTTTGTGTATATATGGGTGTGTTTGTGTATATGTGTTTGTGTATATGTTTGTGTATATGTGTGTGTGTATATATGGGTGTATGTGTAGATGTTTGTGTGTAGATGTTTGTGTGTGTGTTTTTGTATATGTGTGTGTTTGTGTATATGTGTGTATATGGGTGTGTGTTTATGTGTGTGTTTGTGTATATATGGGTGTATTTGTGTATATGTTTGTGTGTAGATGTTTGTGTGTGTGTGTGTGTGTGTGTTTTTGTATATGTGTGTGTTTGTGTATATGGGTGTGTGTTTATGTGTGTGTGTGTTTGTGTATGTATGGGTGTGTTTGTTTATATGTGTGTATATGTGTGTTTGTGTATATGTGTGTGTTTGTGTATGGTTGTTTGTTTGTGTGTGCGTGTCTATATGTGTGTAGGTGAGTAGAAGTATTGTTATTGTTCACATTGATAACTGTTTTTTTATGTTGTTGCAGATTTTGATGTACCGATTGGACTACATCTTCGATTCGTTGGACTACTGCGTAGATCTACGTTTTTTCAAATTTTAATAAAATGGTTAACGAGGGTTTTGTTGGGGATTTCTTATTTCAATAAAAAAAGAATTGTCTTTGTGTTTTTTTTAAAACTTTATTAGTGCCTAGATAATGGCAGTTGGCTGATTGACAGCGTCCATTATTAAGGCGGTACTTAGTGTTAGCCGGTGCAGAGGCTAGCACTAACCACCCATTATTACCCCGGTACCCACCACCACCAGGGGTGCCGGGAAGAGCTTGGTACGATCCAGTACCCGACCATCTGTTGTGATGGTCGGGTACTGGGGCGGCCGTAGGCTGGTATTATGAGGCTGGGAAGGGCCAAAAACAGTGGACCTTCCCACCCTTGTAATGCTTGGCTGCTGCTGCTGTGTTGTATCGGGCTGGTTATAAAAATGGGGGGGACCCCACGTAGTTTTTTGGAATTTAACAAATTTAACAATAGACGTTGGGTCCCCCACATTTTTAATAACCAGCCATATACAAGGCTGCAGCAGTCTGGCATTTCATGGGTGGGAAGGGCCACTGGTTTTGTCCATTCCCAGGCTAATAACACTGTGTTGTATGTGGCTGGTTATGATAAATTGGGTGGAACCCCATGTCTTTTAAAAAAAAAAAAAAAAAAAAATAATAATTTAAAAAAATGACGTGGGGTCCCCCCCACTTTTATAACCAGCCAGATACAACACAGCAGCAGCAGCCTAGCATTACAAGGGTGGGAAGGTCCACTGTTTTTGGCCCTTCCCAGCCTCATAATACCAGCCTGCGGCCGCCCCAGAGCCTGACCATCACAACAGATGGTCGGGTACTGGATCGTACCTGGCTCTTCCCGGCACCCCTGGTGGTGGTGGGTACCGGGGTAATAATGGTGGTTAGTGTTAGCCTCTGCACCGGCTAACACTAAGCCTCGCCTTAGTAATGGATGTTGTCACTCAGACAGCGGCCATTACTAAAGTGGTAGTAATAAAATTTGAAAAGAAAAAGACAAAGATATAGATAAAATATTTTATTGAAATAAAGCACCCCCAACACAACCCTCATTAACCATTTTATTGTAGAAAAAAAAAACGTCATCGAAGTAGTCCTCAAAACCGACGTAGTCCAAACACCAAACCTGTAAAAAAAAAAAAAAAATGAAATAAAACATGTCGTAGGCTTAGATTCAGTTTAATGTGTGATACTGACTGTTATACCATGTATAGAAGCCTGCCGCGAATTTGGCTTAGATACAGGGCGCCAGCAGACAGTATAATACATGGCCATACAGACATATATACAAACAAACATACATACATATATACAAGCATACATACATATATACAAGCATGCACATATATACATGCAAACATACACACATATATACATACATACATGCAAACTATCATACATACATGCATACACACACACATGAAAACATACATACAAAGATACATACATACATATATACAAGCATGCACAAATATACATGCAGACATAAATACATGCAAACATAATTACATACATGCACATATATATAAACATACATGCAAACATACATGCAAACATACATGCAAAAATCAAAACATGCAAACATACATGACAACATACATACATGCAAACATACATACATACATACATACATGCAAATGTATACATGCAAATATACATACAAACATGCACATATATACATACATGCCAACATACATGCACATATATACATACATACATGACAACATACATACATGACAACATACATACATGCAAATATACATTCATGCAAACATGCATAAATGCAAACATACATACATACATACATACATATATGCAAATATATACATGCAAATATACATGCAAACATACATGCACATATATACATACATACATGACAACATACATACATGACAACATACATACATACATACATGCAAACATACATACAAACACGCAAACATACATAAAATGCAAACATATATACATACATACATACAACATACATTCATGCAAATATATACATGCAAATATACATGCACATATATACATACATGCCAACATACATACATACATACATACATGCAAACATACACACATGCAAACATACATGCAAATATATACATGCAAATATACATACAAACATGCACATATATACATACATGCCAACATACATGCAAACATACATGCCCATATATACATACATACATGACAACATACATACATACATGACAACATACATACATGCAAACATACATTCATGCAAACATACATACATACATGCAAATATATACATGCAAATATACATACACACATGCACATATATACATACATGCCAACATACATGCAAACATACATGCACATATATACATACATACATGACAACATACATACATACATACATGACAACATACATACATACATGACAACATACATACATGCAAACATACATTCATGCAAACATACATACATGCAAACAAACATACATACATGCAAGCATACATACATACATGCAAATATATACATGCAAATATACATACACACATGCACATATATACATACATGCCAACATACATGCAAACATACATGCACATATATACATACATGACAACATACATACATGGCAAAAAAAAAAAAATTATACGTTCATACTTACTTTCCTCCTGTCCGGCCTCCAGCGATGACGTTTCATCCATGTCGGCTGCAGAGGCGGTCACGTGGGATGAAGCGTCATCCTGACGTGCGTGACCGCCACTACAGCCTGTGATTGGCTGCAGCGGCGAAAGGCTAGAAACGTCATCGCTAGAGGCCGGACAGGAGGAATGTAAGTACGAACGTATAATTTTTATTTTTTTATTACATTTAAATTGTATTTTCCGCGCGCCGAGCATGTACTGTCAAGGTTGCTGTAAAGGATCTGCCAGGCACAGCTTCGGGGTTAACTCCCATAATTAATCAGTCAGCACCTGAATCTACATCCCTGAGACTGACTCCAGCTTCCCCCACTCAGGCTGGCAGGCTTAGGAGTGGGAGAGCCTATCGCAACCTGGCCAGACTCAGCTAGCTCCCGCCCTCGGTCTATTTAAGCCTGCCCTTCCTGTCCCTCGGTGCTTGTGATTCTTTTCGTGTGGTTTCCTGGCCCAGCTACAGCTCCTTCTATTTTGATCCTGCTCCATACAGACCCTGGCTTACTGACTACTCTTCTGCTCTTCGTTTGGTACCTCGCACACTCCTGGCTTGACTCGGCTCGTTCACCACTCTGTTGCTCCATGCCTCTTTTAATACACGACAATATCCTGCTGGCCTTTGAAGCAGCTGATTGACATTGCATGCTGTTATTTAGTTTATGATTTACAAGTACACCCAGATCCTTCTCAACAAGTGACTCCCCCAGTGTAGCTCCCCCTAGGACATATGATGTATGCAGGTTGTTCATACCCAGATGCATAACTTTACATTTATCTACATTAAACTTCATCTGCCAAGTGGATGCCCAAACACTCAGTTTGTTTAAATCCGCTTGCAATTCATGAACATCTTCCATAGACTGAACTATATTACATAGCTTGGTGTCATCTGCAAAAATAGAAATAGTGCTATTAATCCCAACCTCTATATCATTAATAAATAAGTTGAATAATAGTGGTCCCAGCACAGAACCCTGGGGTACACCACTTATAACCGGGGACCATTCAGAGTAGGAATCATTGACCACAACTCTCTGGATTCGGTCCTTGAGCCAATTCTCAATCCAATTACAAACTATATTTTCTAAACCTATAGTCCTTAATTTACCCATTAAACGTCTATGAGGGACAGTGTCAAATGCCTTTGCAAAGTCCGAAAACACTAAATTCACAGCGGCCCCTCTGTCTAGGCTTCTGCTCACCTCTTCATAAAAACAGATTAGGTTAGTTTGACAACTTCTGTCCTTAGTAAAACCGTGCTGGCTGTCACTTATAATGATATTTATTGTCACATAATCCTGTATATAGTCCCTCAATAGCCCCTCAAACATTTTCCCCACGATGGATGTTAAGCTTACTGGTCTATAATTACCCGGGGAAGACCTAGAGCCCTTTTTGAAAATAGGCACCACATTTGCCCTGCGCCAGTCCCTTGGCACTATACCAGTCACTAGAGATTCTCTGAATATTATGAAAAGGGGGACAGAAATAACTGAACTAAGCTCCTTAAGAACTCTAGGGTGTATCCCATCTGGTCCCGGGGCCTTGTGCACATTTATTTTATTTTATTTAGCTTGGACCATATCTACATTCATCCAATTCATTATATCAACTGATGTATTAACAGCACTGGCACCGGCTACATCGGCTGCTCTTTCTTTTGTTGTATATACAGAGCTAAAGAACCCATTTAGTAACTCTGCCTTCTCTTGATCCCCCTGTGACCAACTCCCCATTACCACTATCTAGGGGTCTTGCATGTTCAGACCTTGGCTTTTTAGCATTTATATACTTGAAGAATTTTTTGGGATTTGTTTTACTATCCTTGGCCACCTGCCTTTCATTTTGTATTTTTGCTAATTTTATTACATTTTTACAGATTTTATTAAGCTCTTTATATTTTACAAAGGCTGCAGATGTACCCTCAGATTTGTATTTTTTAAATGCCCTTTTTTTGTCATGTATTGCCCCTTTCACAGAAGGTGTAAGCCATGTGGGATTTAATTTTAGTCGTTTATACTTGTTACCTATAGGAATAAATTTTGCACTATAATGACCCCAAGTAGATTTGAAAATCTCCCATTTATCATTTGTCCCATTATTTGACATTAGTTCTTCCCAGTCTATATCCTGAATTGCAGCCTTCATCCTGGGGAAATTGGCTTTCTTAAAATTAAATGTTTTTGCCCTCCCAGCCTGCGTTTGTTTTTTACAGTATAGGTAAAATGTAACTATATTGTGATCACTGTTACCGAGGTTTTCACGAACATTGACGTTCCCAACAAGCTCTGCATTATTAGAAATGACCAGATCCAACAGAGCTTCACCTTTAGTTGGGTCTTCCACAAACTGGCCCATAAAATTTTCCTGCAACAGGTTGAGGAAATGTCTCCCCTTTGCAGTTGAAGCCGAACCATGACACCAATTAATATCCCGGAAATTCAAATCTCCTATTATCACTACAGTACCCGCCTGTGCAGCCAGCACCATCTGTTTATATAGCTGACCCTCCATCTCCTCAGTTATATTGGGGGGTCTATAGATTACACCAAAAGTAATTTTTTCAGTGTTTACCTCCCTTTGTAATTCCACCCACAAGGTTACAACCTCCTCACAATCTTCACCCACTATTGTCTCTTTTACACTTGCCTTCATATCATTTCTCACATACAGACATACACCACCACCTTTCCTATTTGTCCTGTCTTTCCGAAACAGTGTAAAACCCTGTAGATTTACAGCCCAGTCATGTGAAGAGTCCAGCCATGTTTCAGCAACACCAACTATATCTATATTTTCTTCCAGTACCAAGGCCTCCGGCTCCCCCATTTTGCTTGCTAGACTTCTGGCATTTGTGAACATACACTTTAACTTGCCTTTCAGTTTTTCACTTTTATTATCAGAAATGTGATTTGACATTATTTGGGCATTTTTATTTACACTGCTGTTCTGTAACAAAAGGATCTCCTTATCCTGTTGTCTAGTTCTCTCCCCACATTCTGTTTCTCCCCCCACCAATATAGTCTGACCCCTCTCTAACCTGGCTACCCCTTTTTTTTCTACATTGACCTCCCTCCTCAGCCCTAGTTTAAATACTCCACCACCCCAGCTAGAATTCTCTCCCCCAGCACAGCGGACCCCCTTCCGTTTAGGTGCAAATCATCTGCAGAATACAGTTTGTACCCCAATGAAAAGTCAGCCCAGTGCTCTAGGAACCCAAATCCTTCTCCTCTACACCAAGACTTAAGCCATGCATTTAACTCCCTGAGCTCCCGCTGTCTTCTCCCTGAGCTCCCGCTGTCTTAGAGAAGAGAAGGTATTATGCAAATGCGTAACCTAAAGCTCCTTGGCCCCAATGCAAAATATGTTATATGGTCCAAACTATGACGCATCATTTATAGGACTGGCCTCATATGGGGCAGAGGAAAGTTTTGGCCCCCTCAAGCTCCAGTGCCCGGGTGAGTCTGCAACCTCTGCACACCTTCTAGTTATGCCCCTGGTAATATGTCGTTTAGGTACCTCTAAGTTTGTAATTATTGTATCTGTGAATCCCAAAGATATTGACTCTAATAACTTGCATATTTGGCTGTATATTTGCTCGCAATAGTATTAAGATTTTTAACACAGTAAAGCAAATTGAACCCGCTCCCTAAGAAAGCACAGGACTTAGCTATTATATCAATACTATAACATCTACCACCAGGAGATAGGAACAGAATTGATGTTAGTAATCGTGTACCATCTCCCATTGGGGTAAATTCATGAAGGTCTTCAGAGTTTTGACACCTTTAGTGTTACATTAGCTATTATTGACTAAGTGATCACCCCTATGTGTTATGTACAGTATTGTCCATGACATTGAATTTTCCCTCTTGCGTTCTTTTAACATTGTGATGTATTTGCTGTGTCTTATTGACACATATAATTACAACATATATTTAGGTCCTAGGGAGAGTATAATCAGATTTCACAGAGAAAAAAAAAAATGAAAGACTATAAGAAATAGTCACATTCTGAGAGAAGCCTAAATAAATAACAACAAGTAGGTGCTTAGCAAGCGTCACGGCTTACTCTGCATGTGGCCACTTCTCAAATGACTTTAATCTAGCTCAGGCAGAGTCTTTGGACAGCAAACAGTGATTCCAGATGAAAATACAGCTGGAGACCCTTTTTTTGTGTGTGTCTCGCTGTCTCACAAATAAAAACAAATAAAAAACGACTTCTGAGAAATACATGACAACATTTTCCTGAAATAACTAATATTTCAGACTGTGTGTATTTTAATTTCTGAGCATTTGTCATATGTAGAGATCGTAAATTTTGATTTGCCAGGTTTGAGATTAACAATTTAAAAGTATCCATGGAGAATAGAATTTTTCTTGTCACATGTCTCCAGTTTAATTGTCTGCATAAATGTAATTGCAGATTATATGGGAATAATAATGTAGTCCCTATTGTAAATGATTAGAATATAAGAAGTCACTAAGGAGTTCCATGACTATATAGAAGTATATAGCCAGCGGCTTGGTACATTTATGCAGGTCATAGAACTCAGAGGGGACTTTTAACATCCTTTATAATTTATAGTAGGAGCTACATTATTCCTTGTATTACAAACCTCAGCTACTCAATAACCTCTTTCTGAATTACAGATTCCACACCACAAATTTACAGCAATTTACAGTACAATACCAGTCCAATTGTAGCGGGGGGGGGGGGGGAGGAATGCATGAAATTCAGATCATGCTGTGTATTTTCAAATCCGCAACATGCTCATTTTTGTGTGGAAAAGTCGCAGATTTTCACAGCGGAATTCATCCTTTGCAATACATAGAGTAAAATCTGCAAAGTGGATTTGGCACGGATCGAGGGCAGAAAGTGGAAATGATCTGCCACGTCTGACCTTAACCTAAGGCCTTATACACGCAACTGTTTCAAATTTGCTTACGCAAAAATCGGGCCGTTTTTCATGCATATGGCTGTCTGTGTTGCGTCATTGTTGTTTCCTTGTGTCATCCATTTTTCTCGTCTGTGTTTCTCCACTGCAAGCACTTGTTATGGAATAAATATATGTATAATGTATCTGGGACCTCAATGAGTGCAATGATGAAGAGAAGAACATGTATTAGAATATATGTTGGGTATTATTGAAAGGTAATGGAATAGATTTGCAGACATTCTGTAGATAGTAGAAATTGGGGCCCGTACAAGGACTTACCAGACACAAAGGAGTCTGTTTATATGATGTTTGAGTTCTGTGCATACAGCCAAGATAGATAAGGACCAGACACCAGATTAACAACTAGATGTAAGAGATAAGAACTATGTACATAGAGACATAAATCACGAGGGAAGAAACCACAAGAATGTAAATGATTCATGTGTGTCTGCACGTAGTTATGTGATATTTGTACTATATAAACTCTGTGTCTCTGCAAATAAAGTCAGAAGTATTTTTGCCTTGAGAAACGTCTCAGTGTATCTGTTGCTTCTCCGAGCTCGCACCCCCCCCCACCTGATTTGAACCTGCATGGAGATCAAGGCGTAACGTGACTCAAATTGCGATCACAGAAATTGGCGCCCGAACCAGGGACTTGACCAGAAGGACGGCACCCCACCTAGGGGATCTCCCGGGACTTGAATGGCGACCACCCGGACGAAGGAACGGGCAGACCACTGCTGCAGCAAGGTAAGAAGACTTAATTCTTACAAACTCTGCTCTGCACCTTCCTGTCTGGTAGGTCACCTTCCCGGTAGTACTCCTGAGGGATAGAGGGGCCACATGAGGGTGTTTTTAGTGTAAAAATCTGGTCAAGTCTATATGTAATCCTACCCTCAGGATAAAGTGCCTGATCTCCATGGCAGTATTTGTATGAATGTTGTAGAAACCCAGTTTTTGTGTCACAAATGCATTTTAGAATAAGGAAAATGTTTTTGGAAAAAACTTCCGATAATCCGGCAAATTACCAGAAACATGTGTACATGCTTCAGGTGACTATGGGGATTATGATAGGCTCAATTTTAGCCCGGAAATCGAAAATTTTGTGCAAATCTGATAATCCGGCAAAATACCGAAAATGTGTGTACAGCATTGAGGTACTTGCGGGGATTATCATGCACTGATTTTCAGCTCAAAATTCCAGAATTTTCTGCAATCTGATAATCCGGCATGTCAAGAACAGCTTGATTTTACGTTTGCCTTGTTATTTGGATTAGGAATATTTGTCATATTACTGTTATGGTGTGGAGGATATCTCCTTGAGTGGTGTCTCAGACGAGGAAAGTTATAAAAGGACTGTGAAAGGGAAAGATCCTCTGGCCAGAGTAGAGTAAGTACGGAAACTAGAACTGTCTAAAATAGATGAGAAAGAAATTCATCTGTCAGTAGCTAAAATCTGTAACAAAATAAGAAGTATCAAGTGGATAAGTAACTGTCGAAAATAGGCAAGAAAGAAATTTGCCTATCAGGAAACTTACCCCTTGAATTACTTAGGGTGTGCCAAAAAAGGCCACCACTTACAGTCAGATGAGGAACTTGGTGTTCCTATTAAGAAGTTTCGAAGGGATAAGTAACTGTCTAAAATAGGTGAGAAGAAATTCACCTATCAGGAAAATTACCCCCTACGTAACTTAGGGTCTGCCCATAGGCGACCACTTATAACTATGGGGAACTTGGTGTTCCTATTACGAGATGAGCACCCACAAGGACTGACAGCCAAACAGGTAGTAGCAGAAAGAGAAGGTAAAAAGGCAACACAAGGAACGAATCAGTTAATGAAGGCATGTGGAATGGGAAAAGCGGGAAGATTAGATCGGGAAAAATATAGATGATATAATGAGCAGATCCTTTGTGGGATTATTGTTTAGTTGGTTGTAATTTGGCTCAGTTGGATAGTGAATTAGCAAGCACCTGTTAAAATGGTGTAAATTTATTAGGGGATTGTAAATCCAGAACCACACAGAGTCAAATGACAAAGCAGATTGGAGTAGATGGATTGTAGCATCTTTTAGAAAGCAACAAAGAGCCTACAAATGTATGTAATGTTAATACACTGAAGTAAAAGTGCAGGAGGTTGTCAGAGGAAATTCAAAGGGAGGTATAGAAGTAGTAGTTGTTTTAATGTTGCAAATGACCTTATAGTAAATTCCCATACGATATAATTTAGAAACAACTTGTGTGATAAGAGAAGGGGGAGGTGAAGAACTGCTGCTAGTGAGATAAGAAATGTAATCTTGTTCTTGAAATGAATGGACACAACATTAAATGCTGATATAGATATTTTGTATGACTTTGTGTCATTTTGTGGATTGAATCAGGAAAAGTGATAAATGTAATAATGTATAAGCAGTCCTTCACAGCCAAACCACCAGACACCTCTGTCTTATATTATGAGACCCTTGATCCTGTCATACATTCTGCACAGAGTGCAGAGTTGCTTGCCCTGATCAAGGCATGAAAACTGGCAGAGGGAAAAAGAGGAGGGCGGCTCCAAGCCGCAGATTGGGCAAAAGGTATTCTGGAGAACAAAGGGAAGTTGGAAGGTAGAAAGTTGATGGAAAGTGCTTTAGAGGGATTTGCAGAAGAGGAAGTTAGGAATAAGAAATGTATTGTATGTATTAGAGAACAGGACCAGCAGACGCCCGGTAATGGCGTCCGTACCTCATGTTGAGTGTGTCCTCATTGTTGGTGGGAAACCCCCTGCGCACTGTTTCCAAGGGGAGAGGCTGCCCCCCCCTGCCCCTGATGTGGCCACGCCCGGCCCAACCAAATCAGTATGAAATAATCACCTTGTTAATTTTGTCATTTGTAGTGTTTTTTCTATTTACAGAAGTTCCAGTTTTAGTTCACTGATGAAACAACACGTAATTATAATATAGAGATGGTGGCCGTCAGATTGTACTGTTAAACATTAACGTAGATAATTCCTGTACAATGGTGTGATGAATGATTGCAGATACTTATGTTGTTTTGCCGGCATTGAAAGTGTTAAGATTGTGAGAAGTTGTGAGAAATGAGTTTGTGACCCCCCTCCCTCCCCCATAAAGTGTGCTGTGTTTGGGAGGAGGAGGAGGGGGGCTGACTGGGTGCAGTCTGCAGGGCTGATGAGACAAAGGGATTTCAATATGCACTGCTGAGATATATATATATATGTCAGTAATGTCTACAAACCGAAATAAATTTCTTCTCTTTTGCGCAAGCGCTGTTGGTTATAAAAGTTACGATATTTATGTGTTATGATGTGATCAGATTTCATGTGTTTTGATAATTCAGATGTATTAAACTACAGATACTGTGAGACACGGGGTTTTGAAAATGTATGTGACCCCCACCGTTATACTGTTTATTGGTTTGCAGTAATTAATGTTATCAGAGATAATATTTTCTGTTTTATTGAATAACTAACTACAATTGTTCTATTTTTGATTTCACACATGAGTTATGTCATTGTAAAGATCAAATGTTTGTCAGGAAAAAGGCATTTTTGTTTCAGGCTGTTGTACATTACAGGGGGTTAAATTAGTGTTATGTTGAGATGTAGTTTTGAACTCTGCTACATCACTCTCGCAGAGTCCACAAAGGGGGGAAGGGTGAAGGAACTGATCAGGTACAATTTTGGTTTATGTGTAAGAGACCATCCCCCTCCAGCAAAGTTACACAGGAGGTGATGTGACATCACTCACACGAGTTTTTATGGATTTAGATGAGGGAGAAGGCAAAACAAAACTTGTATATTACTGCTATTCTAACTCAAGTACAACCTAAGCATTTGTCAACTGCAAGACATTTGAGATTAACCTGTGCTCTTCTTCTTCCTGAGCAGGTTACTTTACACCGCTGTACTACATTGAACGCAGCTACCTTACTGCCTTTGGAGCAAGGGGGAGAAGACGTAGGTAAAGTATGGTCACAATTTTTGCCTGAAACTGATGAACATGATTGTATGGCCCTTATGGCCCAGGAAACAGTGGGGTTCGCACATGTAAAAGATACCCCACTCCAAAACCCAGACCTAATACTCTTTGTGGATGGTTCAAGGTATTGTGTAGAAGGATCTTTTCTTACAGGATATGCAGTAACCACCGAAGATGTAGTCCTAGAAGCAGCCTCCTTACCAGCGTCCCGCTCAGCACAAGAAGCGGAGCTTAAGGCCCTGGCAGCAGCATGCCAACATGCAGAAGGAAAGACAGCAAATATATACACTGACTCTCGATATGCTTTTGGGATTGCACACGATTATGGCCCCATATGGAAGGCTAGACAGTTTTTGACCTCTGCAGGTACACCTGTAAAGAATGCAGACTTTGTAAAATACTTGATGGAGACCCTGATGTTACCCACAGAAGTAGCAGTAGTAAAAATTAAAGCTCACACTAAGGTGAGTTCACCAGAGACAAAAGGGGAAATGCCCTGGCAGACGAAGCGGCAAAGCAAGCAGCACAGAAGCTACCCGTGTTAGCAGCCGTATGTCAGATAAAAGATCCAGAGGAAACAAGACCAGCTGTAAGCCCGGAACTACTGCAAAAACTTCAAGGACAAGCAACAAAAGAAGAAAAAGACAAATGGACGGCCCAAGGAGCAACGCTACGAAAAGATGGCCTCTGGCAGTGCCAGAATAAACTGTGCCTGCCTAAGACAATGTTCCCAATGATGGCCCAAATAACACATGGAGAGACACACCAGTCAAAAACGGCAATGATGGACTTGGTAAACAAGGTGTGGTATGCCCCAGGGTTTAGTGTGATGGCTAGCAGTTTTACACAAGGATGCATGATCTGTGCAACACATAATATTGGAAGAACTGTAAAAGTACCACAGAAGCACACACCCAGACCAATTTACCCATTCCAGAGACTACAGATAGACTATATTCAATTACCAAAAATCGGTACCTATGAGTATGTGCTTGTTTGTATTGATCTCTTCTCAGGATGGCCAGAAGCTTTTCCAGTCACCAAAGCTACAGCCGTAGCCACAGCAAAGAAACTGATCAACGAGGTGGTATGCAGATATGGAGTTCCAGAGGTGATCGAGAGCGACAGAGGAACTCATTTTACGGGTGAAATCATGAACCATGTGTTGTCAGCTCTAGGCATAAGTCAAGCCCTACATACACCATACCATCCACAAAGTAGTGGGAAGGTTGAGAGACTAAATGGGACTCTCAAATTGAAAATCCAAAAAGCAATGGTAGAAACCGGGAAACCATGGACCGAGTGTCTACCATTAGCCTTGTTCTCAGTAAGATACACGCCCACAAAAAGAACAGGTCTCAGCCCATATGAGATCTTATTTGGGTCGGCTCCCAGATTAGGATGTTATTTTCCACAGGTGCTCCAAATGCAGTATGGTAGACTAACATATTATGTATCAACGCTTGACAAACAATTGAACAAGGTGCATGCACAAGTTTTTGCTTCCATTCCAGATCCTGATTCAGTTGAAGGGACGCATAAGCTAGAACCAGGAGATTGGGTCGTTGTCAAAAGACACGTGAGGAAAAGTCTAGACCCAAGATTTGACGGACCGTTTCAAGTCCTTTTCAAGTCCTACTCGTTACAAGCACCTCAGTGAAGCTCGAAGGAAAGGCAAGCTGGATTCACACCAGTCATTGTAAAAAGGTTCTTCAGCCAGAAGAATGAAGATCTTTGCGGTTGTTGCGGCGGTTGTTGCGTGTGCTCTTATACAAAAAGGCAGAACTGCTACTCCTGTACACGTAATCAGTACAGAATCACTGGAACAGTTCAGGACAGGGTGGGCGAATGCCACAGTGGATAGAAAGCAGGGTAACTACACCTGTAAGGCCAATGCCCCGTGTTATACTACAAATGTGACTACAACCGAAGGGACTTGGAAAAAAGGACCACATGGAGGGACTGTGTACCTTCACATAGACAAAACAGCCAACATTAGCATACAAGAAGAGACGCCGGGGCTGTTGTTTTGTTGTTATGAACCAGATTTACAGTATCTATAGAAATATACAACCAGTAAAAATAGAAATGAAATGATAAATAAGATTTATGAAAGATGCAACAAGGAGAGGCTCAACTCTACGATTGTAATAAAAGAAACTGATGGGATGATATTATGTATGAATAATAGCGAAATAAGAAATAGAATATATTTTGTATTCTTGATAACAATTTTAAGAGATAGTTTTAAGCCACATATAAGAGTCATGTTAGGCAATGGACAGACATTCTGCCCATAGGAGAGAGAAATGATACGTGGTTATTGTTACAGCCTGAGTATACTGAGTGTACACCTAGATGGTGTGCAGGAAGACTAATAGCATTTAATGTGAAAAATCCTACTCTATTATGCAAATTTATTGTTATGCCAATGGTAATGATTGATCCGGTGACATTATTAGGACAATATTGTATCCTGGAAATGAAAGGAACACACATAGATTCTCAAAATAAGACCAGGAATATAGATTTGTGCCAGTTAACAGAGCAAGGATATGTATGTAATCAACAGTCAGGGATATATGAACCCTGTCTGATGCAGCACCAGGATAATGTATGCGCACTCACTATAATCCCAGAAGCTAACCTACAGGTTTATATTGAAGTAGGTCCACAGCATGTATGTTTAATAACTAACAACAAGCAGACCCTTAGCCAGTTTAATCTCACAGGACCATTTTCAGGATGTCTATACAATGTGACGCATTTGACTTGGGGGAACCAAACTATAGTGTTCCTGCCTACTTTAGAAGAAATAATGTCCACTGTATGGGTACCTGAACCTTTGCCCTATGGAAATTTTAGTTTGCCACTGGAAGAGTTAAAACAAGTGTTACAAAAGTCTAAAGACGTAAAGAAATTGATAGCAGCCCATAATGTAACTCTAAGTAAAGTGAAAATATTGGCTACAATAGCAGCTAGGGAAGTAATACATTTATCGTCAGCAATAAAAGATGCTAGTGCCCATCACTGGTATGACGTTTTTACAGGATTTTCCCCCACTGCCACTAAGATACTGCATGTGCTTTTCCAACCATTGATTTGTTTAATGATATTATTTGTATTGCTTACATGTTTCAATTGTTATGCATTTTGCAAAATAAGGGAAGCATTCAATCAGAGGCCTATACATTATGATGAAAGAGTGTTGTGAGATTACCCCACCTACATACCTGTGTGAATCAAGTGAAGAAATGGATCGAAGCCTTGCTATCAGGAGATAGAAGTAGCATTGGAATTTAGGTGTTGGTAAAATCACAAAAGGAGGGATTGTTATGGAATAAATATATGTATAATGTATCTGGGACCTCAATGAGTGCAATGATGAAGAGAAGAACATGTATTAGAATATATGTTGGGTATTATTGAAAGGTAATGGAATAGATTTGCAGACATTCTGTAGATAGTAGAAATTGGGGCCCGTACAAGGACTTACCAGACACAAAGGAGTCTGTTTATATGATGTTTGAGTTCTGTGCATACAGCCAAGATAGATAAGGACCAGACACCAGATTAACAACTAGATGTAAGAGATAAGAACTATGTACATAGAGACATAAATCACGAGGGAAGAAACCACAAGAATGTAAATGATTCATGTGTGTCTGCACGTAGTTATGTGATATTTGTACTATATAAACTCTGTGTCTCTGCAAATAAAGTCAGAAGTATTTTTGCCTTGAGAAACGTCTCAGTGTGTCTTTGCTTCTCCGAGCTCGCACCCCCCCCCCCCACCTGATTTGAACCTGCATGGAGATCAAGGCGTAACGTGACCTCATTGCGATCACACACTTCATGGTTTCATTTCTCTATTTTTTTCTGCATTTCTTTAGCAACTTATATGTGAGAAAAGGACAGCACACAGATGTCGTCCATGTGCTGTCCATTTTTTTCCACACGCCCATAGACTTTAATGGGCAAGTCTGGTCCATACATGCAGTGAGTTTCTCGCAAAGGACACACGCTCCGTGAGAAAAAACGGATGTGTGAATAGCTTTTTTAAATTGCATTGTTCAGGGTGCTGTCTGTTAACACGGAAAGCACACTGACGAGAAACACATTCATGTGGCTAAGGCATAAGGGAAGTTTCCTCTCAACATCAACTGATTGATAGGAAACAAACTCATCCCTTTCATAAGGCCAGGATCACACACACAGTTTGGATGCAGTTTTTGCCTTTGTTTTTTTAACCAAACACAGAAGTGGACACAAAGGAAAGGAGATGTATCAGTCTTTTCTTTATACCTTTCCTTAATTTTGAATCCACTTCTGGCTAGGATAAAAAAAAACGGAGATAAAAACTGCACCAAATACTGCGTGTGTGGTCCTGGCCTAAACAAGGTCTGCAGGTTATGAGGTTCTGCAGCATCTAGGACTACGTTATAATATGCACCACAGCTGCTGATATCCCACTCTTTTTTTTTCGAGATAGGGAGTATTTTATGTCAGTCATTCAGAGATTGACACAGGAGAAGCAGCTTGTAGTAATGTTTATTTAATACCACTTTCTGTATAATTGTCAGGTTCTGACAACATAATGTGATGTTTATACGAATATTACTTAGACATATCAATGGAAAGTATAAATTATTTATTTAATCATATGATATAAATTGTGGTGGGCCGAAAGAATAATTTCCACTGGTATGCCCAACAATAGGGGTAACTATTAGGGTATGTTTACATGGCTTATTTTAGGCCGTTTTTCAGGCCGCAAACGGCCGAAAAATGGCCGAACATTTGGAAGCGGATCGCCTCCAACAGTCTGCCCAAATGGCCGAGAAAAAGAAGTGCAGGTCACTTCTTGAGCCGTTTTTGGAGCCGTTTGACTCTATAAAAAAACAGCTCCAAAAACGGCCATAAAGAAACGCTGCGAAAAACACGACTTTGAATAAAAAATGGCTGAAAATCAGGAGCTGTTTTCCCTTGAATACAGCTCCGTATTTTCAGACGTTTTTGATTTCGTGTGTGAACATACCGTTATAGAACAAGCAACTGTTCCCAAATTTGCTAAATTGTGAATATCAGATATCCTAATATACTGATCGCCTAGAAAACCACAGATTTGCAGTCTAAAAGACTAATTACCTGAAAGAATGAATGAATGATTTATTCATTGATTGATTGATTCGTTGATTGAGTGAATGACATGTCAATAAGATGAGAGTCCAGGATATTCTAACTGATCTGATAATTAGAGGTAAACAGGTAAAATAATGATACTGAGGTTCCTACTGCAGTTTTCACATTATATATATATATATATATATATATATATATATATATATATACACTACCGTTCAAAAGTTTTGGGTCACCCAGACAATTTTGTGTTTTCCATGAAAACTCACACTTATATTTATCAAATGAGTTGCAAAGTGACTAGAAAATATAGTCAAGACATTGACAAGGTTAGAAATAATGATTTGTATTTGAAATAATAATTTTCTCCATTCAAACTTTGCTTTCGTCAAAGAATGCTCCATTTGCAGCAATTACAGCATTGCAGACCTTTGGCATTCTAGCTATTAATTTGCTGAGGTAATCGGGAGAAATTTCACCCCATGCTTCCAGAAGGCCCTCTCACAAGTTGTATTGGCTTGATGGGCACTTCTTGCGTACCATACGGTCAAGCTGCTCCCACAACAGCTCTATGGGGTTGAGATCTGGTGACTGCGCTGGCCACTCCATTACAGATAGAATACCAGCTGCCTGCTTCTTCCCTAAATAGTTCTTGCATAATTTGGAGGTGTGCTTTGGGTCATTGTCCTGTTGTAGGATGAAATTGGCTCCAATCAAGCGCTGTCCACAGGGTATGGCATGGCGTTGCAAAATGGAGTGATAGCCTTCCTTATTCAAAATCCCTTTTACCTTGTACAAATCTCCCACTTTACCAGCTCCAAAGAGACCCCAGACCATCACATTACCTCCACCATGCTTGACAGATGGCGTCAGGCACTCTCCCAGCATCTTTTCAGTTGTTATGTGTCTCACAAATGTTCTTCTGTGTGATCCAAACACCTCAAACTTTGATTCGTCTGTCCATAACACTTTTTTCCAATCTTGCTCTGTCCAATGTCTGTGTGCTTTTGTCCATATTAATATTTTCCTTTTATTAGCCAGTCTCAGATATGGCTTTTTCTTTGCTACTCTGCCCTGAAGGCCAGCATCCCGGAGTCGCCTCTTCACTGTAGACGTTGACACTGGCGTTTTGCGGGGTACTATTTAATGAAGCTGCCAGTTGAGGACCTGAGAGGCGTCTATTTCTCAAACTAGAGACTCTAATGTACTTGTCTTGTTGCTCAGTTGTGCAGCTGAGCCTCCCACTTCTCTTTCTACTCTGGTTAGAGCCTGTGTGTGCTGTCCTCTGAAGGGAGTAGTACACACCGTTGTAGGAAATCTTCAGTTTTTTGGCAATTTCTCGCATGGAATAGCCTTCATTTCTAAGAACAGGAATAGACTGTCGAGTGTCACATGACAGCTCTCCTTTTCTACCCATTTTGAGAGTTTAATCGAACCCACAAATGTAATGCTCCAGATTCTCAACTAGCTCAAAGGAAGGTCAGTTTTATAGCTCCTCTAAACAGCAAAACTGTTTACAGCGGTGCTAACATAATTGCACGAGGGTTTTCAAGTGTTTTCTAATCATCCATTAGCCTTCTAACATAGTTAGCAAACACAATGTACCATTAGAACACTGGAGTGGTGGTTGCTGGAAATGGGCCTCTATACACCTATGTAGATATTGCATTAAAAAACAGACGTTTGCAGCTAGAATAGTCATTTAGCACATTAACAATGTATAGAGTGTATTTCTGATTAATTTAATGTTATCTTCATTGAAAAAAACTGTGCTTTTCTTTCAAAAATAAGGAAATTTCTAAGTGACCCTAAACTTTTGAACGGTGGTGTATATATATATATATATAAATCTTTACTTGTATGCCTTCTTTTCAAAACTCAAATACGGACCAATAAGTCAGCATTTCTTGAACTCACTAAGCCGACAAATATCACATTAAGAAGAAAATGCAGCTGCATTCATAAAGGCTATTTGTCATTTATGGTTCATGGACTGCCTGCTATATGCTTGGGCCATCATTCTTGTCAAGTGTATATATTTATTTCTCTTTTTAAACAAAAGATAGATAGATAGATAGATAGATAGATAGATAGATAGATAGATAGATAGATAGATAGATAGATAGATAGATAGATAGATAGATAGATAGATAGATAGATAGATGATAGATAGATAGATAGATAGATAGATAGATACTGTCGATCGATAGAAATCCATATTCGCCTCTGCCAGTTCCCTCCCCTGTACACTTGCCCGATGTTTCTTCCAAGCTGCTGCATCATCAGAAACTTCATCCATATCTTGCGCCGTGCAGTCTGTATTCACGTCAGGCAAGTGTACTGGCGGAGGGAAAGGGGGAGGGAAAGGTGTGGTGTTACAGAGTAAGACGCAGGACACTTACTGGTTTGAAGGACTCTTTGTAACTAAGTAGCATATGATGTTAATGCAAATGTGTTCTTTGAGGGGTTGAAGGCAAAAGAGGCAGAAAATGGTAAAAAGGCTTAGAGAGTTTTAGAAAGGTTTATTCACCAGCCTTGGGAGTGGGAACTTCAGCACCAGGTGAGAAGTTTGGCACAGGAAGAGGAGGTTTTTTTTCTAGCTGGTAATCGAAGGGAAACTTTCTGCACACACGTCCCATGATGATCATAACAAGTGGTTAAATTTGAGGCACCTTGATGTCATGACTTCTCAATAACATTGGCTGGAGAGTAGTATGTGTAACGTCTATGGCCGAGGGCCGTCGTTCAGACTTACCCTCTGACGGCCCCGGCTATGGACATCTGTGTTCTCGGCGACATCTCCCTACAGGGAGATGCCGGAACTCACTTACGGGTTCTGGGACTGTTTCCCGCAGGGTGCGCGCGCCCGAGCGTGCATGGCCTCAAAGGTCCAGTACGGGTCCAGCTGTCATTAATCAGTAATTAGCCCAGAATGCTGCTGGACTATAAAAGGGGCTCTGCCCACTTGATCCTTGCCTGAGCATTGTTGTATACCTAAAGTTTGTCTTGCAAATGATCTCCTAGTGTTTTCCAGTTCCCAGTGTTACCCATTCCTGCTGCCTGTACCCTGTATCCCATGCTACCGTGCCTCTGTGCCATCTACAGTGAAAGTCATGTCGTGTCTTCCGCTGCTTCTACTGTACCATCTACAGTGAAAGTCAAGTTGTGCCACCGCTACTGTCTACATTACCTCAGGTACCCGTTCTGGACGATAGACATCGTTTTTTACCTAGTTGGCCAGATACTATCCTGCTACGCAGTATGGCCCAGTGGGTCCACACCCCGCGCCGTGACAGTATGTCATTTAAAAGTGGAAGTGAAAAAAATCAAGATGGAAATCCCACAGAGGTATGGGTCCTGGGTCTCAAGGGATGGTTAGCCTCTTGGGGCTTAGGACTGTGTTGTGCAGAAGTTGGACCTACCAGATATCAAACTGTGCCCTTGAGGGGCTGTTGGGAACTGATGGTACATGCGGGTCTCAGGTATCGGTATTCGTTGGCTTGTGGATGAGAATTTGAAAACTCTGCGTGATCAAATTGCTTTTTCTGACCCAATTGAATTTAAATGATCTAAATGGCATGTCATAGCACATAATTGGACCATTTGGGGTATAGATGCTTTCAATTGAGTAGCAACATGACTGTAAACAAAATTCCACTTAACTTTCGACATGCCAGTTGTAGAATGTGTGGAGGAGAAATTGGGTTGTTGTATGAATACATGCATAAAGGGGTTTTTCAGGAATATAGAAAGATCAATGAGTGATCTCTGGAAGTTTGACCCCCGGAGCCGATACTGATCAGCAGAAAAAATGAGGAGCAATCTGGCTCATCCATACGTGCAACCATATCTTGTATTACAGCTCAGCACCTTTATTCTGCTGATCAATGGGGTATTGGGGTCATAATGATATACCATCAAATTTTCTTTCTAGAAAAACCCTTTAAGATGTTAAGAAGCCGCATCCAATTTAGAATGCAAAGTTTTACATTTTTACATTTGGTGACTAAATGGCCATTGTGAATGAAGGATGAAAGGACACTTTAAAAGGGGCTCTGCATAAAGATAATCCCTGTTTTTATGCCAGATTAGTAATTTATTTCCTCTGGTGGGTCCAAAGTAGCCCAGTCAAATACTGTATTAATTTTCATCAGCACTTACACGTAGCTTGATTCTTCCCAGTTTCTTTTACAATTTAATTAATTTTTTACAGGAAGCAAAAAGTTTTTTAACGATTCTCATAATCTCTAACCACATCATACCATTATTGCTATTCTTGCATAAACCAATTGGTACATGCAGGAAAAGTCTTGTCAATATGTATGTGTAGATATATAATGTATTAATACCTATATCTAAAGCTAGACCTTAATAGAGCCTAGTAAACCTTGGTGTATTGCCCTGAACAAATGATAAAGAACCTATAGATGGTAGGGTACAATTAACACAAGATAATTTAGAGAAAAATGTATAAATTTTATTGAATATGACAACATTAAAAGATAAGTCATGCTAAGCATGAATAAAAACGTCTGTCAATTACAGAGGACATACAAATAACATTAAAGAACAATACCATGAGTATATTGGCGAAAATAGTTACAGCCTCTATGTGAATAGTAACATACAAAGTGCATAATGTATATAGAAGCACAAAGAACTCTGCTTAAACCGACTGAAATTAGCTAAAATATAGCATCATACACCAGTCTGTTGCTGGGAACCAGCATATGGTAGCTAACTGATAACTGCAAGTGCAGTCAGTAATGGTACAAGCAGTTTAAACAAAAAAGTACATGGAGGATAGGACACATAACATACCCATGATAGCCCTCTGCAAGGAGAGAACGTCATGGGCTATCATGGGTATGCTATGTGTCCTATCCTCCATGTACTTTTTTGTTTAAACTGCTTGTACCATTACTGACTGCACTTGCAGTTATCAGTTAGCTACCATATGCTGGTCCCCAGCAACAGACTGGTGTGTGATGCTATATTTTAGCTAATTTCAGTCGGTTTCAGCAGAGTTATTTGTGCTTCTATATACATTATGCACTTTTTATGTTACTATTCACATAGAGGCTGTAACTATTTTCACCAATATACTCATGGTATTGCTCTTTAATGTTATTTGTATGTCCTCTGTAATTGACAGACGTTTTTATTCATGCTTAGCATGACTCATCTTTTAATGTTGTCATATTCAATAAAATGTATACATTTTTCTCTAAATTACTTTGTGTTAATTGTACCCTACAATCTATAGGTTCTTTATTGCTATTCTTGTAAGAACCAAACATTTATGATACAAGCCCTTTTCGGTACTGTAGGGATAATGTATAATCTGATAATGTATAGAGAAGCAGGGGTGAACCTAGCCCCTCTGCTGCCTAAGGCGAACTATAAAAAGTTGCCTCCCCTCCCCCAAATCTATCAGAGTTTTCTCATTACTAGCTTTACACATCAAACACGCAATATATAAATTTTTTAAATAGGAAAACATTTGATGTTTAGTTGTTAAAGTGCTGTTTGAAGTATAAAAAAAGATTTAAATTCTTCTTACTACCAATCAGTGCAGTGCAAATAGAACAGTCCGCATTGCACTGCCCCATATCTTTCCTCGGCAGCCAGTCTCATTTAAGGCGTCACTCTCTGCAATTACATTCAAGCCAGTCCAGGACGGATCGAGCTTAGCGCTGTTTTGAAGCGGCCAGCCTGGGCTGGTTTCTTTACTCTACCTTCTGTATTGTTGTGGTCTGTTTGTGCTGGCTTGATGCCAGTGGTGGATTAATATGATCTTAGGCCCTGGGCTGTACACAAGTTATGGGCCAACATCGCACACGTAAGTATCACCTGCATGTCAAAGTACATCACATGCCACTCTGCAGACTGTCTCTTAGCCTGATCATCTGCTGCCACACTCACACTTCCCCACAGCCCCCACCACAGTAATTTACATAGATTGTAAGACCAACATTACCAATAATACCCCATACTGTTACTGAATAATACCCCCACACCATAACCACATAGTGGCTTAATAATACTTCCACACCATGACTTCATATTACCACCACATAGTGTCTGAATAATACCACCATAGTGTTAATGAAAAATACCTCCACTCCATGAGAACATATTACTACCACATAGTGACTGAATAATACCCCAATACTGTTACTGAAAAAAACAAGATCACATATTACTACAACACAGTGTCAGAAAAAAAAAACACGATACTGTTAGTGAAAAAACTTATATATAGACCAATATTACCACCATACAGTGACCATATAAAGGTAGATGCCAGTTATACACAGGAAATCTGCAGACTATATAAGTGATTACAGTATGGTTATATTGAGTGACTCACAGGTGACGTCTTCTCAGGTTGAAGTCGCTCACTTTCACCTTTTCTTCTTCATCCTGTGAAGACCGCAATGACAATTTCTCCTGGACACGATTTCCTAAGCCCTGCAGAATATGACACTGATATCTTATCTCCTTGCTTTTCTAGCGCACTCCCTAACTATTCCCTACCTCTACACAAACTCCCTATACATACTATACTAGGTGCCCCACACAGTAATAGTACACACACCTGTTTGTTCCCCCAAAGGCCCCACACAGTAAGTACTACTTTTGTTCCCCTACACAGTGTTAGTGTCCCCTTTATACCTTACTCAGTGATAGAGCCACTTTTAGGGCCCTCACCCAGTAATAGAATTCCCACTCAGTACTTATACCCCCTTTCTGTCCCCACAGAAATAATTGTCTCCATTCAGTACTAATGACACTTTTTTCTGCCACACTCCAATGCCTGCTTTATGCACCCACAATAAGGATGCCCCCTTTTGTATGCCACTATTTTATGCCCCCTTTTTATTACCTAATAGACTTATGAATTTTAGTTCAGTGGCCCGGCATGGACGGCATGATGCAGTGACGTCATCGTGCCGGGCAGTTGACGTCATCAGCGTGCTCCAGGTCTCTTGTAGGCCTCAGGTCTAAACCAGGGTGTGGCCTTCAAGAGCAAACGGCGGAGCAGGGAGCCAGTTGCCAGGGGTTGGCTAGCAAATTTTAGTCTGCGGGGCAAGCACACAGTACTGGCCCAAGAGTAGCGGCCCATTCTGGGGTCACTGGGCAATTGGCGAGTTTGCCACCCTAACAAGGCTGTGAAAGAACTCTGCTACCTGTCAATGGAAAAATCATCCGCCAGGAGGAAAAATGTTTCTTCATGGCGGAGTACAAGAAAGCCTGATCTGGGAATTAGACTTTTTTGTACTCCACCATGGGGAAACATTTTTCCCTCTGGCGGATGACTTTTCAGTTGACAGGAGGCAGAGTTACATGAAGGGGAATTATTTTTGACCTCTAGTTTCTATTGTGGCATATTTTTTATTTTTATACCGCTAACTTTTTTTTGGTAAGCTCGGCTGGAGCGTTTGGACTACGTCGTAGATTCATTGAACTACTTCGATGATCTACTTTTAAAAAAAAAAAAAAAATGGTGAAAGAGGGTTCCATGGGGGAGTTTAGATTTCAATAAAAAAAAATAATTCTTGTTTTTTTAATACTTTATTATGGCCTTAGTAATGGCTACTGTCAGAGTGTCCATTACTAAGAAGGGGCTTAGTGTTAGCCAGTAAAAAGGCTATCACTAACCCCTATTATTACCCCGGTTCTCACTGATGCGAGGGGAGGACGATCCAGTACCCGACCATCTGAAGCGACGGTAAGGCAGCAGGGCGGCCACAGGCTGGTTTTACCAGGCTGGGAAGGGACAAAAACCGTGGCCCTTCCCACCCTGGTAATGCTAGGCTGCAGCTGCTTTATTTTATCTGGCTGGCTATGAAAAATAGCGGAAACCCCACGTCATTTAAAAAAAAACAAATTATAGAAAAAAAATTCTGTGAGATCCCCTCCATTTTTCATAACCAGCCAGATACAATAAAGCAGGATCAGCCTAGCATTGCCAGGGTAGGAAGGGCCACGATTTTTGGCCATTGCGAGCCTGATATTACCAGCCTGCAGCCACCCCAGTACCCTTCTCTTCAGACGGTCGGGTGCTGGATCATACCCAGCTCTTCCCGGTACTCCTGGTGGTGGTGGGTACAGTGGGTAATAATAGGGGTTAGTGATAGCCTTATTACTGGCTAACACTAAGCCCCTTCTTAGTAATGGACGCTCTCAATCAGACAGCTGCCATTACTAAGGCGGTAATGAAGTATTAAAAAATAGAGACATAAAGAAATTTATTTTATTGATATAACAACTCTTCCACACACTCCCCTTTAACCATTTTATTAAAAAAAAAAAGCTTAAATCAGCGAAGTAGTCCAACGAATCTACGACGTAGTCCAAATGGTCCAGCGGATACTGCAAAACAAAAATTAGCAGTTTGAAAAATAAAAATAAAGATGGCTGCCCCCACAAAAGTACAAACATATGAATAAATAGTTACCTTAGGGTACATATTAAAATAATTAGAAAAATAAAACATCAAATAAAAAAAAAAAATGATAACACCTTTCTTTTAAAGAGAACCTTTCACCTCCCCATACATGTGCAGCATGTAATGGGGAGGGCTGCACAAACTCTGGGGCACTTTACTTTTTTTTCTAGCCTCCTTCGTTATTTAGATATCGGTGCTGCAATATTTGGCGCCCGATATTTAAATAACCCCATGAACTGTCAATGGGGAGGTAACTGGCAAGGGGGCGTGTAACATCGCTGTCACACTGTCCAATCAGCTACGGACAGTGTCACAGCAAGAGCTGTAGAATAAGCATGTGCGCATGAGCGCGCAGCTCCGCCACCACTACGGAACAGAAGAGGAGAAGAAGAGTGTGAATTTTTCTTCTTCTTCTGTTTCATGGCATCGGAGCTGTGCGCGCACGCACGCTCTCACTCTTTAGCTCTCGGCAGACAAGGACGACAAGACTGATCTCTCGCGAGAGATCACACAGTCTTGTACTTGCCTGCCGAGCGCTGAAGAGTGAGAGCGTGCGCGCACATGCTCTCCTCTCTCCAGCTCTTGCTGTTGACATTGTCCGTAGCGGATTGGACAGTGTCACAGCGATCTTACACGCCCCCTTGCCAATTACCGTGTAATTAGGAAAAAAAAATTAAAGTGCCCCAGAGTTTGTGCAGCCCTGACCATTACATGCTGCACTCAAATGCACATCTATGGGCAGGTGAAAGGTTCTCTTTAAAGTGTAACAACTTTTTAAAAAACTTTTGACACGTCAGAAAACGCTAAAACGAAGCAGCAGAAGTGCTCGGGTGAGCGGTTTGCCGCTTCAATTATGTTTCGCTTTCCTTGGAGCAGTGTACAGGCTCAATAGAAAGTCTATGAGTCCGTACACCGCTCACTCGGCTGAAAGTCGATCATAAATGAAGCGGCACAGCGCTCACCCGAGCACTTCTGCTGCTTCGTTTTAGCGATCGGTGTGGGTCTCAGTGCTCGGTCCCCCACTGATGAAAACTTCGGACATGTCACTATGACATGATAAAAGTTTAGTTACAGTTTAAAGAGGCTCTGTCACCAGATTTTGCAACCCCTATCTGCTATTGCAGCAGATAGGCGCTGCAATGTAGATTACAGTAACGTTTTTATTTTTAAAAAACGAGCATTTTTGGCCAAGTTATGACCATTTTTGTAGTTATGCAAATGAGGCTTGCAAAAGTCCAAGTGGGTGTGTTTAAAAGTAAAAGTCCAAGTGGGCGTGTATTATGTGCGTACATCGGGGCGTTTTTAATACTTTTACTAGCTGGGCGCTCTGAAGAGAAGTATCATCCACTTCTCTTCAGAACGCCCAGCTTCTGGCAGTGCAGATCTGTGACGTCACTCACAGGTCCTGCATCGTGTCGGCCACATCGGCACCAGAGGCTTCAGTTGATTCTGCAGCAGCATCGGCGTTAGCAGGTAAGTCGATGTAGCTACTTACCTGCAAACGTGGATGATACTTCTCTTCAGAGCGCCCAGCTAGTAAAAGTATTAAAAACGCCCCGATGTACGCACATAATACACACCCACTTGGACTTTTACTTTTAAACACACCCACTTGGACTTTTGCAAGCCTCATTTGCATAACTACAAAAATGGTCATAACTTGGCCAAAAATGCTCGTTTTTTTAAAATAAAAACGTTACTGTAATCTACATTGCAGCGCCGATCTGCTGCAATAGCAGATAGGGGAGGCAAAATCTGGTGACAGAGCCTCTTTAAAGGCTATGTACACCTTTAAAAGCGTATTTATATATATATATATATATATATATAAAAAGATATCAATGTGATTGGTGCAAGTTTTAATTACTTTTTATTGAAAATGATTGTTACTTTTTGAGATACAGCTGCTTTGTATCCTGTATACAGAGCAGCTGTATATAGCGCTGAGACCTGAATCAGGTCGCCTATTATCGATCACATCTAAGTTATGAACTTAGATGTGATCTGTATCAGCTCGATCTTGCAGGACCTGCTGACACTGAATCAGTCAGTCCCGCTGCCCTGAGGGATTTCAGGATTCAGCGCTATATACATTATATATATATATACATATATATATATATATATATTTGAATTAGCGGGGGCAGGTTTATCGGGAAGGATTAGGGCCTGTTCACATCAGCGTTGGCTTTCCGTTCTGGGGTTCCGTCGGAGAGTTCCGTCGGGTGAACCCTGCAATGGAAAGTCAAACTGAAACCACAGCTTCCGTTTCCATCAGCATTGATATCAATGGTGACGGAAGCATTGCTAATGGTTTCCGTTCGTCACCAATCCGGCAGGTTTCCGTTTTTCCGATGGAATCAATAGTCGACTGCGCTAATGGTGACGGAAACGGAAGCTGTGGTTTCAGTTTGACTTTCCGCTGCAGGGTTCACCCGATGGAAACCTCAGACGGAACCCCGGAACGGAAAGCCAAAACAGGCCCTTATACTGCGCTCAGCTTCCTGTCCCATCTAATTTAAAAGGGGTCGGCCAATGCCTGGGGGCCGGGAGTATACTGCAAGGGGTTGTCTGGGCGTTTTACTGACAGCAGAGGGCACTATAGGGGGGAATTATCCCCCCCATAGAGCCCTGACTAGTCATTATACTGCAAGGTTAGGGGGGTCTAAGCATCTTACTGACTGCTCTAAACGGGGGGGCAGAATCCCCCCCTATAGAGCACTCGGAAGTAAGTCAGACGCTTAGGCCCCCCCCCATCCTTCCATTATAGTGATGTAATGGCTCTATGGGGTGGATTATTCCAACCCCATCGAACACTTTGCTGTCGGTAAAATGCCCAGAACCCCCTTGCAGTATACTGTCGGCCGAACGAGTTAAGGCAGGAACGTACCTCGTGTGTCTCGTCACTTCTCATCGCTTGACAGCTCCTCCTGCAGACCTGCTCCTCTCTGGCGGCGCGTGCTGCGTACAGCGAGGAGGAGGAGTGTTACAAATGTGCCCATCATGCGGCACATCTGCTATGTCTGCATGGCCCCTCCTCCCGATCCAGTCCGTCCCTGGCTGAAAATGCCGCCCCCTGTGTTCGGGTAGGTGGCGCCACCTGAGGCTGTCGGCTCACCTCGCCTCATGGCAGGTGCGGCACTGTAGGCAAGGCTAATGTTTTATTTATCTAACCGAAAAGTAGATATTTTAAAACAAAGAGTATTGTTCAGTTTTATGGCTCACTAATAGTAACATGTTTTACGCCTAATCCAAGCTTTATTTCAGCTAAAAAATTTCTTCGAAATATATTAAATAAAAATGTTCCAGCAGTGTATGGATAATTTAATTTTCTGTAATCATGACCATTATTGTGGAAAACAAACTGAAATCGAATATGAGACAAAGGACAAATCTTTTGAAACAAACAAAAAATATCCTACATAAATCTAACATTTTACATGGTTATTCACCACATATATCTATTACACAGATATTACAAGCTGTACAAATGTTTTAACACTGAAAAATATTTCTTATACACGGATCAAAAACCAAAGATGCAATGTACCACAATGTATCCCTCTATAATTTCATTAGGCAAAACTGCTCAAGAAGCACGAATCACTCAAGATACAATGAAAGAGATTTCCTTCTCAAACAAAGGAAGATCTGTAACATTTAGTTGATCTCAGGGATTATAGAAATTATTGTTAGGTTTGATAAATATCAGCTAAGCGAACTACAAGACAGATTTGACACTAAAATGATGGTTGGTGTAGTAGAAGATATATCAGAAGGTGAATAGTTCACAAAGCTGGGAACAGAACTGGAGCATAGTCAGATGAGCCAGGGATAAAATCTTAAAATTCATACTGACATGAAGAACTAAGCAGAAGCAATAAAGAAAACACAATAGCAATATAATAATAAACTGTGAAACTTAATGGGGTTGTGAGGGCATGGGGCGTTTTTTTTTTTATACTGATGATATATCCAGAGGATAGGTCATCAGTATATGATCAGTGGGAGTCCGATACCCAGACCCCGCACCAATCAGCTGTTGCGGCTGCCTCTGGCATTAGAAGTTTGCAGTGGTCATGCCGGAAGCAGATGGCTCCGACCACTGTATAGCGGCCAAGTGAATAGGAGCAGAGATGCAGTAACCCAGCATGGCTGCTATACAGTGTACAGAACCATCTGCTTCCAGCACTGAACATTGAATAACTTCCGGTGCCTGAAGGCAGCCGGAGGAGCTGATTGGTGCATGGTCCGGGTGTCGGACCCCCACCATTCATATACTGATTACCTATCCTTTGGATAGTTCATCAGTATGAAAAAACGCCCTGTACATGAAAAACCCCTTTAATGGTGGGCAGAAACTAGACTGACGGCTAAGAATATAGGCAGGAAGGGCCTCTTAAGAGTAGACTAGGCAAACAATACAAAGTAGACAGGGCACAGGATGGCAAACAATTCAAGGCAACTTAGCTTAGTCAACTAGTTCATTAAACAGATCTGCTCAAATAGTACAAGGGGTTATATGGGATTATATACAAAAGTATCTGTTATTTTTCCAGATATATGTCTGCAAACTCAATTCAAGTGAATAGGACTAAGCTTGTAGGTGGGTGCTGTTGTTGTGGGCAATAGATACGACACTGCGGTTGGGTTAACTTTTGTTTACTGTAGACAATCAGAATCGGATCTCTTCTTTCGTGGTTAAAACATTTAACTTCAGATAACAAATGTCTTCATAACTTGGCACCGGAACACGGCCAGGAGGTAACCACAGGCGGAAGGTTGGGACGTTGAAGTGCGCAGCTCAATGTCTGTTCCGTCTCCTCCGTGTGGAAAAGTCTCTGGTGCACTGTCACGACTACGGGAGTTATGCTTCCTTGTCCTCGATTAGGGGAAAAACAAGTCCAGTACATGTGATCCTCAGCGTCGTTTCCCTCGTCCTTGGGGCCGCGTCCAAGGTCTGGTTGCTGCACCACTGGTCTGCTGGACCTCTGCACGCCTGAACCTCTGCACGGCTGGACCGCTGAACCACTGCACGGCTGGACCGCTGCACGGCTGGACCACTGTACGGCTGGACCACTTCACGGCTGGACCTCTGCACGGCTGGTCCCCCTGTACGGCTGGACCTCTACACGGCTGGACCACTGGACGGCTGGACTACTGCATGGCTGGGCTACTGCACGGCTGGACCTCTGCATGGCTGGACAGCTGGACCACTGCACGGCTGGACCACTGCCTGGCTGGACCTCTGCACGGCTGGACTACTGCACGGCTGGACCACTGCACGGCTGGACCACTGCACGGCTGGACCACTGCACGGCTGGACCTCTGCACGGCTGGACCACTGCACGGCTGGACCTCTGCACGGCTGGACGGCTGGACCACTGCACAGCTGGACTTCTGCACGGCTGGACCACTGCAGGACCACTGCACGGCAGGTGGCTGCTGGGTGGCTAGTGCTGCTGGCTGCTGGGCGGCTAGTGTTGCTGACTGCTGGGTGGCTAGTGGTGATGGCTGCTAGGCGGCTAGTGGTGATGGTGGCTAGTGGTGATGGCTGCTGGGCGGCTAGTGCTGATGGCTGCTGGGTTGCTAGTGCTGATGGCTGCTGAGTTGGGGGTTGGGTACTCACTGCGGCCTCTTCTTTGGACAACTCGTCCTGCAGGGGTCGTCTCTTCCCACTCTGTCTCTCCCTTTTTTCCCCTCTCCGATGCTGCATTTCTTGTTTCCTCCTCACACCCGCACACACACTCGTCTCTCCTCTTCTCTCTGCAGCCACTTCTTCACAGAACCCTTCCCTTTCTTCTCCGCTCTTCAGGCCCTTCTGACCACTTCCGGGTCGCGTGTCACATCCCTCCTCCTCCTCCTCGCTACTGGAGGCTTCACTCCTCTTCCGGCGCATGGGAGCCGAACTCCCGAGTTACAAACGACTGTCCGTGTTTCTGCGTGACTCCGGACAGGTAAGAACACAAAGGGTGTTGACCACCCTTACAAGCTGCAACATTAGACACAATTAGACACAATCCGGGAACAAGAATAGTTAATTTTCTGGGAGAAAAAGACGATCCTTTCTAATCTAACCCCTTTACGGAATTGACAATAAATGACTGAATCACTGTTTCAAGATCTGTCATTCAGTGTGAAATTGCCTGTGGTTTAAAAAGTGTACGGCCATATCAAAGTAATTTCCATGGATGCGTTTAATACTAAATGTCATAGTGACAGTTAAAAAAAAAATGGCAGCTTTTTATCAAATTGACCTGCCTATCACAAAGTATGTCAATTATAGGGCATATCTTTTGCAAGAAAATCTGAAGAGAGTTGTTTAGAAGTAATACACTGGTGGTTAGTGCAGTTAAAGTTAAATAACTGACAGTAATGTACTCTCTGAATATTACTGGCTTTCAAATAGCAAATCAACCTACTGTCATGTCCTCATTACCTTTCTACTATTCTAATACTGGAGAACAAACTATATAAGCTTTGTTTTTATCATCATTAAATAACTAATAAATTAGGCAGCACTAGCAGTTTGAGTGAGTTCGCACACGGTAATTCATGGTAATTGCTGTAGTTTTTGGTAAATTTGTTGCAAAATCAAAGCAATAACACAGTGGACAATCGCGTAAAAACGCCATAAAACAGGCAAATGAATACACCCTTAGGCCTTATTCACACGAACTTGTTCGATTTGCACTCGTAAAAAACACCGCGTTTTTTTGTGCATTGCAGTTTTGTGTGACATGCGTGTACGTCTTTGTTTTTTACTCACATATGTCATCCGTATGTCTTGGGTTTTTTACGTCAGCAAAAAGAACTGAAGTAGGTAGTTTTTTTTTTCCTAATCATGTCTTTAGAAACTCATGTGTGAAAAACACGGACAGCACACAGATGTTGTCCGTGTGCTGTCTGTTTTTTTTCACACACCCATTGAAAACAGGCAAATGTGAATACAGCCTTAGGCCTTATTCACACGAAAACTGGTGCGTGAAAAACATGGACAGCACACAGATGTCGTCCGTGTGCTCTACATTTTTTATCCGCACCTATTGACTTCAATGGGTTGCGTGGTGCGCAAAAACGCACCAAAATAGGACGTGCAGTGAGTTTCACGTAACAGACACACGCTGCGTGAAAAACAACGCATGTCTGAATAGCCCCATTGAATAACATAGGTCCGTGTGGTGTCCGCGAAAAAAACGGACAGCACACGCACGTGGAATATGCTCATCGTGTGAATACGGCCTTAGGGTAGGAACACACTAAGTGGATACGCTGCCCAAAACGACATAGTGCATCCGCACTTGAAGCTGTAGGGAATTCCGCCCGAAAAACCGAACCAAATAGTGGTGCAGTTTTTCGGTCGATATGTCCGCTATGAAAATACTCCAGCAATAACTATAGAAAAAGTTTATACTTACCCCACCCATAGTCAAGGCGACGCGTCCCTCCCTTCCGAGCGTAGCCCGGCCTCCTGGGATGACACTGTAGTCCATGTGACCGCTGTAGCTTTTGATTGTCTGCAGCAGACACATGGGCTGAAACTTCATCCCAGGAGCCCAGGCTACGTTCGGAATAGAGGATTGCGTCGCTAGGACTACGACCCGAGGTATAAATGTAAACTTTTTTATTAATTTGAAATAAAAAATTGCTTTTTTGTTTCTCACTTATGATTTTTGCGGCGGATTCACAGACTTTCTGCCGCAAAAGTCACAACACATAGCTCTTTGTTGCGGGTTTTACCTCCCCATTGAATTCAATGGGGAAAACCTGCAGAAGAAGAGCAGCGATTCCGCAGCATAAATTAACATGCTGCGGCTTAAGAAACCACATCACAGGTCAATTAATGAACATTTTTAATAATCCCTGTACACAGTCTTAACAGAACCTTACTGACTTTTATGTAGCTACATATGTAACATGCTATTCTAAACCTAGTGTGGAATATTTACTAATACTGTCTAAGTTTTAGAGAGTGTAAACTTAGGTAAGGCAGTGGGAAGATGCTCCAAATTAAAAAAAAATGCTGTTTGCTATTTGATCAATTTGGCGCATCTAGCTAGACATAGACACTTTTCTCTTCTTTACACCACCTCTTGATTGGTTTATGTCACTTTTTTTGCACCAAAAGTTTGGCGCAATTCTGGTGCACAGCGTTGCATGAAAGCCAATCCCCTTTCCCACTAAAACATGCCCCTTGTAGAGCACAGCACAGTGTCTAAAATGGTTAATAAATGTGCTGCACGGCAAGTACGCTAGAGTTCTGGCTCAATTTGAATAATAAATCTGCCCCAGAGTTTATGACAAACATATTGAAAGCTTAGTTTTGTATCATCACTAAAAAGAACATATGATGGCATTAGCCTACAGCTAGAAGAAGCCATACACATACATCCAAAAGTCCGTAATGTTACTACTTATGCATAAGTTGGTTGAAGATATTTTCTTGAGACTCTCATTCTTTACAAGATTGGAATAATAGTTTGATCATTGCTTATGTGGGAACAGGTGTCCCAGATTTATTTTCTCTCCTTAAAAAAAATACTGCCAAATTAAGCACGGCGGTATCTGTCTCGCAATGGAGTGACATACTGACAGGTGTTGTCAGCAAGGAGCCTAATGACTGAAAGATGTGTTTGTCTTATAATGGAATTCAATAAAGCATAAAAGAGAGACAAAGCAGCAGTATTGTGTAGCTCTTGGCAGCCAGTGGCAATTCATTTTTCAGAGATGGAAAATCAGAGAATATTAGAAAAACAAAATAAAATACATACAACATATCACAACCATCAGAATGGAAAACAACGCACTGTCACATTTATATTATACATATGTTCAGCTCATATAGCTTTAGTAAAGCAGGAGATATACAGGAAGCACCATGGCCATAATAGTATGTTCTCCATTTTATGTGCTTTTTCTACACTATGGTGGGAACATTTTATCTCAAAACTCAGATCATATGAAACCGATTGAATAGACTAAAGTTACCTATCATGACATATGGAATTTACAGGAGCTTACTCGGAAATGTCTTGGCCCAATATTAAAATTGTAGTGCGTGCAACACTTTGGACACAGCTACTGTAGTTTAGTGTTGGGATTGCTCTGAACAATATTGTGTACATCAGTTTACTTTCAGAACATCACTTAAGTCATATTTTGTGGCATAGAGCGTTTTTTCGTCTATCGCGTTATTTATCGCAGCCAAATTACTGCGGCTTTGCGATGCCGTTTTTGGCTGCGCGACTTGTTCAGGCAAAAAAATGTTCAATGTGTTTCACCTGTACAAGCCATGTGATGAAAAAAACACATTGCAAAGTTGCTGTAATTTGTAGTAAAATATGTTTGATTTTGCCACCAGGTAATTGGCCACATGGCACACTTCCAGTGCCATTTGGCATATGAGATACACACCCTTTGTTGCTACAGCAGTAACCACAACCATTCTGATCTATTTGATCTATTGAATATTACCATGGGATATATTTCAGGGCATAATTGCTCCTGTATATTATATTGGCCCACATCAATGTACAGATGTGTACATCCTCAACTTTTCTTAAATTGCGTAAGGTTACACAATAGGTCATGATACCAATTCAATACAATCTAATGCCATCCCATAAGAAAACGTATACTGTAACGCCTACGTTATTTAACATGAGAGTCTACAGGCAACAAAAAAATCGATGGATAGTCATTAGATGGCATCGGTCACAACCATTCAGTAAAATACGTATATGTTTAATGTATACCTGTAAAATATAAGTTTTTTTAACATGGGAGTCTTTGGGGGACAGATGGCTGATAGATGTTATCCATCAGAGTTATGGGAGGTATAGTTATTTTTGATGTGTTTGTTCAACATCTATTGCCCCATATCTTGGGATGTCGGGTTTAGACATAAGCTAAGGGGCATCTCATCTACTCTAAAATATCTTTATTAAGCATTTACGCTAGAATCTAGTGCCATGTGCGCCATGCATGTCAGTTTGTAAAAGTAGAGTGAAAAGTGGTCTTGGTTTACTGCGGTGGGCATCTGTCAGGCTTGCTTGTGTCATGAAAAGACTCCAACAGTTGGCAGAAAATGGTCTAAATCTTACTTTTCGGATAATCAAAATATTTAGTGTATGGCCAACTTTAGAAAAAAAGTCACAAATGAGAAAAAAAAAGTTGCATTACTCCAAATAGACTCTGGCATAGGAAAGCGCAATATATATATATATATATATATATATATATATATATATATTTATATATATATATATATATAGCCAGTGACAGTTACTGGCAGTGATGTATATTATGACTAATTTATCAATAAGGCACATGCAGTCAATAAATTAGATGAGCTTATATTTAGACACTGGCAAAAATGACACCTCTTTTGATAAACGTGGACCATTGTGTCTGTTATGCTTCTGCTAGGTCACTGATTTTTAGTTTTATTGCTCGTAGTAAGAGAAACAAAATAGCAGATATAATACCTTTTAATGGCTAACAAAAATAGATTATGTTAAACAGCACACCAGCAAGGTCCAGTAAAAAATCTGTGGATTTATTTGCCCATGTTTAGAGCCAAGCGACGTTTCAGATCCACAATGGAACTTTTTTCAAGCCTCCTTCTCGCTTGAAAAAAGTTCCATGCTGGAACTGAAATGTCGCTTGGCTCAAAACATGGGCAAATAAAACCATAGATTTTTTTACAGGACCTTGCTGGAATGCTGCAATCTTTTTTTCTTGTATGGTATTTTGAGCTGTGGATTAAGCCCTAGTTGCTTTGCATCCACCACTTTATTACATGAGTGCTGCTTCATTTAAATATTTTTGGTACTAGATAGATAGATAGATAGATAGATAGATAGATAGATAGATAGATAGATAGATAGATAGATAGATAGATAGATAGATAGATAGATAGATAGATAGATAGATAGATAGACACAAAAGACCACAGAACAACAGAATTTAAAAAAAAATGCAGAACAACACAATGAGTTATGAGAGGGGTATTCCAGCCACAGTGCTCCGCTGTTTCCGTCAGCCTCATAGACTTTGATTGGACTGGCTCGGCGCACGACCGTCATCTGCTCCATTCAAACTCCTCCTAGCCGCCGTCTTGCTATGGCGATAGGTGGGAGTCCCGCCATTTGGACCCCTACCAAACTAGCATGTTCAACCTATTGAGGGAATAGGTAAAAATGCTGAAGGTTGGAATACCCCTTTAAGTCCATAATTATTTCACAGATGAAAGTTTTATGTCTAAATTGGTGTTAGATCAGAGAGCTGATGCCCCCATTATTTCCAGAGCAGGTACTGATTTTCAGTGTATGACATATATATCTGAATATGCAGAGAAGCTGAAATAAACCTTCAGTGTCACATTTTTTTTTCTTCTGTAGAGGCTTTTAGGTTAGATTCAGCTTATGCAAATCTGTCAGCAAAGAGCACCAGAAGGTGAGGAGTCAACTTAAATGTCAGGCATGATATAGTGGCCAGCTGTATGATGCGTAAGGGCATGACCACACATGGCGGAATTCCTCCGCAACTGTCCGCATCAATGCCGCACAGAATCTGCGTTGCAGATTCTGCAGCGGATCTGCACAAAATGTGCAGAAAATTGATGCGGACTGGCCGCTGCGGACTGCAGGAAAAGTGCTTCTCTTCTCCCTATTCAGTGCAGGATAGAGAGAAGGGACAGCACTTTCCCTAGTGAAAGTCAAAGAATTTCATACTTACCGCCCGTTGTCTTGGTGACGCGTCCCTCTTTCGGCATCCGGCCCGACCTCCCTGGATGACGCTCCAGTCCATGTGACCGCTGCAGCCTGTGCTTGGCCTGTGATTGGCTGCAGCCGTCACTTACACTGAAACGTCATCCTGGGAGGCTGGTCTGGAGACAGACGCAGGGAGTTCTCGGTAAGTATGAACTTATATTTTTTTTTACAGATACATGTATATTGAGATCGGTAGTCACTGTCCCGGGTGCAGAAACAGTTACTGCTGATCGCGTAACTCTTTCAGCACCCTGGACAGTGACTATTTACAGACGTCTCCTAGCAACGCTCCCGTCATTACGGGAGCCCCATTGACTTCCTCAGTCTGGCTGTAGACCTAGAAATACATCGGTCCAGCCAGAATGAAGAAATGTCATGGTAGTAAAAACAATACGCTCCGCAGCACACATAAGATCTGCGGACTTCATTGCGGAATTTTGACTCTCCATTGAAGTCAATGGAGAAATTCCGCCATGAGTCCGCAACCAGTCCGCCACTGCTCCGCAACAGACAGAGCATGCTGCGGACACCAAATTCCGCTCCGCAGCCTATGCTCCGCAGCGGAATTGTACGCATCGTGTAAACGAACACTGCTAAATTAAAGTGAAAGTCAATGGAGAAACGGCTCCGCTGCGGATTAACGCTGCGGAGTGTCCGCAGCGGAATTTAAGTGAAATTCCGCTATGTGTGAACCCGCCCTTAGAAAGCTTGATTATTCTTTTTATACCCGTCCTATGTCTATTTTATACTGTGAAATGCAGCGACAGGTCTTATTTAAAGAGGTTCTAACATTTTATATTCTAGATATTCTTATATATTGTCACCATTCACATCAGTCTCGGTTCCCAGTAGGGCTCAATCTAATTTCTACATGTCAGACACACACACCCACACACACTGGAGCAGATTTACCACTGTGTCTGGGTTTAAAAGGTGTAGAAAAATGTTGCAATTTTGATGTTTACATCTCACTAGACACATTTTTAAAAGTGTATTGAAAAGGAGGCGTGGCTTGATGGGAAAGAAGCGTGCCTTACTGAAGGGGTGTGGCTTAAATGTGTTAAATAACACCAAAAACGTGCCAATAAAACTCACAAAATTCTAGTGCAAAATCAGTCAAATCAAAGGTGGTATAATGACGAGGAAAGTGTCTTACAGATCATGCAATATGTGCCAAAATAATCGTACGGCATGCACCACTGTGATAACTTTGGAGCATTTTGTCACTGCCTGTTCTAAGTTTACTCTATATAACTATAAGGGTATTAAAGAAATATTCGGCACACAAAGTGATGATTTTAGCAAATCTTTCGGTTTTATTTTTATCAAAAATTGATGCCAGAGGTTTAGTGCGACGTTTCGGTCGTATATTAGACCTTCATCAGGCACTTGTACCTCCTAGTGTCTGGTTCATCCAGTCCTTGCGCTGCGTAGATTAGTAGCGGTTTACTGATTTCGTATGGGGCTTATGGTATTATGATAATACTAAGCAGCCACCCCCCTCATGAATAGTGGGTGTGCGTGAGTGTCTGTTCATCAGTATATTGGACCTGTGTGATCTCCCTCTATGTAGCACTGTGTTATGTCTGCATCCTGCTGGAGGTGTTGTACCGGCCTCTATGAGTAAGTATAGCCTAATCAGTGATTTTAAACTAATATATTTCTTGTTCAGTGATTTGTTACTGTCACGAAGGGTCTGTGGACCCACTGGGCCATACCGCCTTGGCGGTAAGGCAGCTGGCCAACAGGGAGCAGGTGAATTTCTATAGGTCTATAGGTACCTGTGGCACCTCAGACAGCAGCAGGGCAGGCTCGGCTGGGACTAGATAGCAGGCGGACCTCAGGCGAGGTGGAGTAGGCAAGACGTGGATGCAGCACAGCACGACTTTGGCACAGCTCAATGCTAGACCAGGGATGTATGGTTTGCTAGGAACAGGAACTGGAAACAGGCATAGGTGCAGGGACAGGGACTGGAACAGGGACTGGAACAGGAAACACTCTAGGAGGCCATCACATAGACAAACTAGGGAACACAACAACGCTCAGGCATAGAACTAGGGGGCTGGACCCCTCTTATAGTCCAGGGTACTCACGGGTCAAAGTTCATCAACGAGGTCCGGTGCGCGTGCTGCCCCTTTAAGAGCGGGCACGACCGTGCGTGCACACCCTACGGGATCCGGCTGAGGTGAATGGACGCGAGCGCTGGCGTCTCCTGAGGAGGAGGCTGGGGCCAGCGCTTGCCGACTCGTGGCTGAGGCTGTCAGGGGGAGGTTGGAGCTGACAGCCCGCAGCCACAGACATTACAGTTACACATATAACCTGAATTATAAAATAAAGCATTCTTACTAAACCATACTCATATATTTTCTAAAAGTAAACAACCTGCACATTATCAAAATGTCACTCGGCACTTTATAAACACAGGTGCCTTTATGCAGTTTTGTGTAATTTTTTTTAAAACAAAATTCATAAATGTTCATGTATGTAATTAAAAGTATGATCCAAGCAGATAACTAGATGCACAACACCGCCCAAAGAGTTAAATATGTGCAAAGTTCTTACATACCACGTACCTACAGATTTGTCCACCCTTACCTTTGTTTGAATTTGGTCAAGGGCTCCAATTTCTCATGAAACCAAATTTTTTACAATATCATGACATGGTAGCAAAACCCTTGACAGGCTGCAATTCACACCACAACCACAGCGTGGCCACCCATAGACAAGTATAACATAGCATCTCGTAGCAGAGAATATTTTTGTAAAATATTTACACATCTGCATGATCTGGTGGAACCAATTTGTTGGTATAAGTAAATCCACCTAAATCTCCCAATCGTGATAACTTTTTTTTTTTTTCAAAGCTGGTTATATGGTCTCACACATGATATGTTGAAATAAGAGAAAACGTAAGGAAGGAAACATCTGTAAGTCTACATAAACATGTCTTCATATAAGTCTCAGAACTGAATAAACCAAAGGTCTGTTAAAAGTAACACTTTATAAAATACAGGAATTACACATGTTAAAAAGTGAGTGTATCCCCACACTATATTTTTCCTGAAAGAAAAGAACATGGAAAATGTAATTGTCTTACCAAGTAGTTTCTATTAATGATCATCTTCATGCAATTATACAGTTCAAAGTGATTAAAAAAAGCAGCTGACTATAAATCTGGTCACAGAAGACCTTCCAAAAAAATACAGTTCTATGTGCGTGTAGTTCACACATTATTGGGGATCGCAATACTGGATGACCCCCCACAACATTCCTTTTGCCTGGCAGGTGCCATGCTAACGATTACACCTGATTTGCCGCGGCACTATTTATGCCCAGCGGGGAGTTAGTCGGCTCCCATTGCCAAGGTACTGCTACAGCTTCTTGCTCTGCACTATACGCAGCTCAGCCTCAGATTCGAACGATTTTTGCATGCAAATGAAATTGGAATTATACTTTATATAAATATACTTCCCCTCCTTTCCATACAAACTCTAATCCTAATCCATTTTCACAAATTTCTAAACTTGATGATATCTAATGCGTTAACTAATACAGATTTTTTTGTTGAACTAGTTGGAAACTATTGTTTATGTTAACTAGAGATGAGCAAATTGATTCTAAATTAATTAAATTTGGTCCTACTTCCCAAAAGTTTTGAATTCTGTTAAATCCAAAACTTTTGGGGTTGCGCCACACGAATCTGCAAGATGGCTACCGCCGGCCAACATATTACAGACTAGAAAAAGGAATAGGGTAGTAGACGAAATAGAAGAAATGTATGTTGTTTTTTTTTATTTTAGGGGTGGAATTGCAAGTTTCCCGATCTCTCTGTTTAACTCTATGATGTCTTCTAGGACTGTATCCAATTTATTAGGACCAAATCGAATTAGACGGCTGATTCAATAGAAATTAATTTCAGTCATAGTGTAACAGTCAGAGGGTGAAAATTTTCTTTCTGTCAGAAATTTCAATCAGTCAGAAATGTATTAGACATTCTTCTCTAGCGATAATCATTATTACTATGACTGTTGTGTGTAATAGGTAGCGAAGTGGTAAGACTCATCAGAGGATTTTATGCTAAAGATTTGGTGCACTCAGGATATGGACAGGATAAAATGTATAAAGTTGACACGAATATATGAATGCCGGTACATGTCCAGGTTGTGGAGTCAATAAATGGCCTAATTAGGCACAGTGGGGTGATTAGATGAGTAACTGCTCATCTTCTCACTCTGAAAATAAAGACCCCTCCAAAATGTGACAAAGCAAATGTGCTCTCTAATTGATGAGGGGGGTGATAACACGTATTAAAAGTCCATGTTATTCTCCCCTGGGACATTTAAAGCCATAAAGGGAGAGAAGGAGGATCTCCGATTCTCCTTCCCCTGCAGGCTGTTAGCACGTCCCAAACTGCCCCCCCCCCCCCCTCAGCTGCTTCACCAGTCTAAAGAAAGAGCTGCAAATCTATTCAGTTCAGACTTCAACCCGCTATATCTCAGCCTAGATCGCAATTAGACATAAAATATTGGCCTTAAAGTCAAGAATCTGAGCTAGAGTGTTTTGTAGCAAGGACGAAGAACGTATCAGATACTTTGTTGGCTAATGAAGTCGTACCCTGCCAGGAAATATGGCAGGGAAAGAGTTGAAATATGACACACTGGATGCCTGCAGCCACCACAAGGGGGAGCTTAGGAGCTTACTACATATTTTTTATACATTAAAAGCAATAAAAACAGTATTCAGCAAACTCCCCCTAGTAGTGATTGAAGGTAGCTAGAATGTTGTATTTTAAATCTATGTCTATGCATTCGATTTGCAGCTCTATATCAGAAAATAAAGCTCCAAATTCTGTAACGATATATTAAAGAGGCTCTGTCACCACATTATAAGTGCCCTATCTCCTACATAAGGAGATTGGCGCTATAATGTAGGTGACAGCAGTGCTTTTTATTTAAAAAAACGATCTATTTTCACTACTTTATTAGCGATTTTAGATTTATGCTAATGAGTTGCTTAATGCCCAATTGGGCGTGTTTTTACTTTAGACCAAGTGGGCATTGTACAGAGGAGTGTATGACGCTGACCAATCCGCGTCATGCACTCCTCTCCATTCATTTAGTCAATGCATAGGGATCCTTTTAGATCGCTATGTGCTGTCTTATACTAACACATTAACGATACTGAAGTGTTTAGACAGTGAATAGACATTCCATGGGATGTCTATTCACAATCTGTGCACTTCGTTATTGTTTCTGTGGTACTTACAGCAGAGCAAGCATAATCTCGCGAGATTACGCTGTAGATGACAGGTTACAACGAGATTACGCTGTGCTCTGCTGTAACTACCACAGAAACAGTAGTGAAGTGCACAGATTGTGAATAGACATCCTGTGGAATGTCTATTCACTGTCTAAACACTTCAGTATTTTTAATGTGTTAGTATAAGACAGCACATAGCGATCTAAAAGGATCCCTATGCGCTGGCTAAATGAATGGAGAGGAGTGCATGACGCTGATTGGTCAGCGTCATACACTCCTCTGTACAACGCCCACTTGGTCTAAAGTAAAAGCACGCCCACTTGGGCATTAAGCAACTCATTAGCATAAATCTAAAATCGCTAATAAAGTGGTGAAAATAGATAGTTTTTTTTAAAATAAAAAGCACTGCTGTCACCTCCATTATAGCGCCCATCTCCTTATGTAGGAGATAGGGCAATTATAATGTGGTGACAGTCTCTTTAAGAAACTATTCAGCACAGAATTTTAGACCTAAAATATGATAAAAGGTGGAAATTCACCTTATGTTATATATCGTTTGTGATGTTCATAAATATATAAAATATAATTGTCATTATATTTTTTTTGTCCTTTAACTCTTTCATTTTTCTATATAACATTTCTCAGCTTTATCTAAGGTTAAATAGCAGATAAAAAAAAAAACGATTGCATACAAAGCAGTTCTAAAAAGGCTGTTATCTCTCATTTTCTCCTGCTGTTTAGATCACTGCTATAAGCATCCTCTCAGCAGTCTATATCCTGCGCATGCTGTGAGTCGTTTCACCAGCAGCATGACTTCCTCTCTCAATCTCTCATCTTTATGCTGATCTCCAAAGAAAATAGAGAGTTAAATGTGCATTTGCTCAGGCAATGATCATATGTTTAGCTGAATAGATACTGACCAATTCTGTACTTCAATTAGTCAAGCTGTCACTTTAAATAACTCAAACTATTCACTCTGGTTTATCCATTATCTGCTTTCAGTAGACTTACAGATGTATTTCACAAGGCGTTTATAGTTATAGTGATTCAAGGGTAAACATATAGTACCCAGTAATGTTTACAAGCATCTAGCAACAATCGTGAGAAGCAAATAATTATTATTATTTCTAAAATTATTATTATTATTATTATTATTATTATTATTATTATTATTATTATTATTATTATACTCATTATTTAATAGAATTTTTACATTTTAAAAATCATTTACCTTAAAATCTTTTAATTTTTTCCCCCAAATAATTTCTTATATTTTCTGACATTTGTTCAAAAGCAATTGTATGATAAGAGTCCCACTAGATTCAAGGAGAAAAACAAAAAAACAAATTAAAAATTCATTTTTTTCCATTGCAAAAGGATTTATTATGGGAAAAAGGTAAAAAAAACAAAAAAAAACACATAATTGCCATATCTGTGCTGAACAATACTATAAAATAAAAACATAATTTATCTTACGGAATGTCAACAGAATTGTTCTTCTTTTATCATCTCACTTAACAAAAAAAAACTTAAATGCATCATAAAAAGAAAGAGTGTCACGGTCCCAGGGTATGTGGACCCACTAGGCCGCACCGCCGTAGCGGAGAGGCAGCTGACCAGGTCACAGTCTATACGAAAGTCTATAGTAGTAGTAACACTTGGGTACCTGAACTAGTCCAGACAGTGGCTGTGACTTCAGTACGGATGGAGGTTGGTTCAGCAGGTAGCGCCAGACATGGCGGGCAGTATCTGATGTGGCAGAAGACACTGGACGTTGCAGAAGACACTGGACGTGGCAGGAGACACGGGACGTGGCAGAAGACACGGGACGTGGCAGGAGACACGGGACGTGGCAGAAGACACGGGACGTGGGAAACGACAGCAGGTGCAGAAGACACGACTCCGTCACTAGTAGGCACAGGAACAAGAACAGCACGGGATACAGGAACAGGTAACAGGGCACGGGTAACAACTGTAGCGGGAAACACTAAGGGACCATTTGCAAGACAGACTTGGGATAACTAACAATGCTCAGGCAAGGATCAGAAGGGCTGGGTCCTTCTTATAGACCAGGAGATCATGGGCAGTTCATGATCATGATTTCCTCTTTAAGGCCGGGCACGAGCATGCGTGCGCACCCTACGGGATACAGCAGACCGGAGCGGAAGTGAGCGCTGGCATCTCCTAGAAAGGAGATGGCGACCAGCGCTCACGGATCCATGGCTGCGGGCATCGGGAAGTGAGTAAACCCGACAGCCCGTGGCCATGGACGCTACAAAGAGTTATGGCTTTCGGAATAGGGTGACACAGATTTTTTTTTTTAAAAGTGTTTTTATTATGCAAAATTAATAAAGATAAAAAAAACTTCATAAATTTGGTATTGCCCTAATCGTAATAGCCTACAGAATGAAGATAACATGTCAAATATAGCATACAGTAAAGACTGTAAAAACAAATGGCAAGAGACAATGGTGGAAATCCTGTTGTTTTTTTATCAAGCCTTCCACTTGAAATTAATAAAAGTTGTTCGATACATTATCTGTACCCCAAAATGGTGCCATTGAAAAATATAACTCATCCCGCAACAAACAAACCCTCATACTGCTACATCGAACAGAAAAATAGAAAAGTTATGGCTTTCGGAGATGAAAAAAAAAATAAAAAAAAATTGCTGTGTCCTTAAGTCCCATACTAGACTACATTCTTAAGGGGTTAATGATAATAATAATATTATATGGAAAATTACCTATTTGTGCCCATGTCCGTGGATTAATTAGATTCAGCCTCCAAAGTGGTACCACTAGCTACCACGTGTGAATGTTGTACCTTTGAAAAATGTTTACAAATCTTTGAAACAAAAAAATAAGTATGTTTTATTTCAACACAATGTGAACCCTAAGTGGATGTTGCCAAATTCTGGGATGCATAAGAGCTGTTGTATGGGCATTCCTAGCTCACTGTAGTTGTGCCTTCTTGTCTACTAAACTTAGAAGGAGACACAGGCATGACTATGGGAATAATAAACATAAGGCTGTCAAACATTGACCTAAGAAGAGAGCAGGAGGGAGTAAGAAGTGTCTGTGCATGCTTGCATGAAAGTCAGTGACTGGGACTCCAGAAAACTCCACTATGTCTAAATTGGTTGACCATAGTTGCAAGAAGAGCAATTCTCTATCGAATGAAACATTGACATTTTGCGTTATCTGCATTTTAGTTAACTTGGCCATTAGGTTTGAAATGAGGTGAAAAATCGACCAGCAAATTGAGAATAATACATGTGGAGTTCAGTGATTTTTTTTTGGGAATGATTGCTGTTCAAAACTATCAAATTATATTATTCATCTACATGGCAATACAGTGCGCTCTATTCATGTCACAGATGAAAAACTGGAATGTTGAAAACACAGAATGCTAAGTATTTATTTGAAAGTATGCTCATCGCATGTCACAAATAGAAAAACAAACCAGAAATGCATGGGAGCGATGGTCAAAATATCATGCAAACTAAATAATGGATTAATTCCCTGTGCCACGACCTTGGGGATTGTGGACGCACTTGGCCAAACCGCCATAACAGAGTAGCAGCTGGCCAAACAAATATGAGTAACAGCAACTAGAACGAGAGTACCTGGATACCTGGCTTGAGCCGGATTATCGGGAGCAGGTTTGTGCCGGATTATCGAAAGCTGGCTTGTGCTGGATATCAGACTTGTCAAGGATGCAGGACACGGATACTGAAGTCATCACGGACACTGGACATGACAAGGACACCGGACATGGATACTGAAGTCGTCACGGACACTGGACACAGGAACAGACTATGGAAACTTTGCAGACTAATATATGGTTAGAAACAACATTGCTCAGGCACTGGGGAAGTGGGCAAAGTTCCTTATAATGTCCAGAGTGTGCTGGGATAGGTTGGAAGCAATATTCCTGAAGCGCGCTGGCCCTTTAAGAATGGGGACGAGCTTGCAGCCTATGGGCACAGGGCAGAGGAGAGAGCAGAGTGTGCTGGCGTACCTGGGGAAGGAGATGGCGTAGGTTCAGAGTCCAGTGGTCGCGGCTGCCAGTAAGAGGGGAATGCAGGTGACCAGTAACCGCAGGCATTCCAGTACAGCCCCCCGTTACGCCCCCTCTACTTAGGTCCAGAGCATAGAATGAACTTCTATAGTTGGGGCATCAACATTTTCCTCAGGCTCCCAAGACATCTCCTCAGTGCTAAAACCCTTCCAATCCACTAGATAAAAGGTCTTACCTCCTACTCCTTTGTAGTACAGATTTTTTTTTTTTGAAGATAACCAGATTTTAACTCCGGGAAGAAACTGGGGAGGAGGCCTTCTCTTCTTATCAGCATACTTCTTCATGCGATTCACCGCCTGCAAGATTGCAGACTTGGTTTGCTGGCAGACTAGAAGAAAACTCCCAAAAGAAACATTAGCTGCACTTAAGATGTAGCAGGTACAGGAAGAGAAACACGTGGATGTTGGCTGTAAATAATGAAAAATGAAGATTTAGCAGTAGATTCGCTTGTGTGATTATTATAAGGGAGTTCGGCCCATGGAAGGAAATATACCCAGTTGTCGTGTTGAGCAGAAACAAAATGGCGAAGATAATTTTCAAGCACCTGGTTAATGCTTTCAACTTGGCCGTTGTATTGCGGGTTGTACGCAGATGAAAAGTCCAATTTCACGTCCAGAAGCTTACACAGGGCTTTCCAGAACTTGGATGTGAATAGCACACCCCGATCAGACATGATATGAAGGGGAAGGCCAGACAGAGGAATGAAATGTGCCATCTTGGATAAACGGTCCACCACGACCCAGATAGTGGTACATTCAGCAGGGGAAGGAAGATCCATAATAAAATCCATGGCAATATGCTGCCAGGGACTATCAGGAAACGGCAGAGGTAAAAGTAGACCCGCAAGCTTGGAATGGGTAGCTTTGTTTTGGACACAGTTGGTACGCGAGAGGACATAGTCCACAACATCTTTGGGCAATGTGGGCCTCCAGTAGTGGCAAGAGATAAAGTCCCGAGTGTTACGAATACCAGAATGACCTGCCAGCTTGGAATTATGACCCCAGATGAGAATTTTCTTAGTGTCAATAGGATGAACAAAAATTTTCCTAGACGGAATGTCTTTAATCTGCAAAGGGTTAACAGGAATAATCCTGGAAGCATATTATTGCTGAGGATCCTCTTCAGTATCATGTGTCTCAAACAAACGAAACAGTGCATCAGCCTTCACATTTTTATTGGGACGGAAATGGAGTAGGAATTTGAATCTGGCAAAGAGTAGCGACCATCTTGCTTGATGAGAATTCAGGCATTGTGCAGACTGTAAATAAGTGAGGTTCTTGTGATCAGTGTAGATGATAGTAGGATGAGCAGACCCCTCTAGCAAATGCCTTCACTCTTCTAAGGCTAACTTGATAGCAAGTAGCTCACGGTCTCCAATGCAGTAGTTTCTATCTGCAGCAGAGACGAGTTTTGAGACGAAGCCACTGGAAACCACCTTACCCTTGGAGTTTCTTAGAAAGAGAAGTGCTCCAGCATCAATGGAAGAAGCATCAACCTCATACGAGAACTGCCGAGAAACATCAGGATAGTGAAGAATGGAGGCAGAAGTGAAGGTCCTCTTGAGGTTAGTGAATGCTGACTCTGCTTCAGGTGTCCAGACTTTAGCGTTCACGCTCTTCTTGGTGAGAGCAGAGATAGGGGCAGTAATCGAAGAGAAGTTTGGTATGAACTGGCAATAGAAATTTGCGAAGCCCAGAAATCTTTGTAAGATGGATTTCACTTTTTCCGGATCCATCTGGAGTCCATGATTGGAGAATAGATAGCCCAGAAAGGCCAAGGATTTCCTTTCGAATATCCAATTTTCCAGTTTAACCCCTTCCCGACATTTGACGTATCCATACGCCAAAGCCGGTAGGGGAAGTATGGAGCGGGCTCACGGAGTAACACCTCAGAGTAACTAGCGGCATCGAGCGCTAGTTTAACTTGGGAAGTGAGTAAACCCGACAGCCCGTGGCCATGGACGCTACAAAGAGTTATGGCTTTCGGAATAGGGTGACACAGATTTTTTTTTTTAAAAGTGTTTTTATTATGCAAAATTAATAAAGATAAAAAAAACTTCATAAATTTGGTATTGCCCTAATCGTAATAGCCTACAGAATGAAGATAACATGTCAAATATAGCATACAGTAAAGACTGTAAAAACAAATGGCAAGAGACAATGGTGGAAATCCTGTTGTTTTTTTATCAAGCCTTCCACTTGAAATTAATAAAAGTTGTTCGATACATTATCTGTACCCCAAAATGGTGCCATTGAAAAATATAACTCATCCCGCAACAAACAAACCCTCATACTGCTACATCGAACAGAAAAATAGAAAAGTTATGGCTTTCGGAGATGAAAAAAAAAATAAAAAAAAATTGCTGTGTCCTTAAGTCCCATACTAGACTACATTCTTAAGGGGTTAATGATAATAATAATATTATATGGAAAATTACCTATTTGTGCCCATGTCCGTGGATTAATTAGATTCAGCCTCCAAAGTGGTACCACTAGCTACCACGTGTGAATGTTGTACCTTTGAAAAATTTTTACAAATCTTTGAAACAAAAAAATAAGTATGTTTTATTTCAACACAATGTGAACCCTAAGTGGATGTTGCCAAATTCTGGGATGCATAAGAGCTGTTGTATGGGCATTCCTAGCTCACTGTAGTTGTGCCTTCTTGTCTACTAAACTTAGAAGGAGACACAGGCATGACTATGGGAATAATAAACATAAGGCTGTCAAACATTGACCTAAGAAGAGAGCAGGAGGGAGTAAGAAGTGTCTGTGCATGCTTGCATGAAAGTCAGTGACTGGGACTCCAGAAAACTCCACTATGTCTAAATTGGTTGACCATAGTTGCAAGAAGAGCAATTCTCTATCGAATGAAACATTGACATTTTGCGTTATCTGCATTTTAGTTAACTTGGCCATTAGGTTTGAAATGAGGTGAAAAATCGACCAGCAAATTGAGAATAATACATGTGGAGTTCAGTGATTTTTTTTTGGGAATGATTGCTGTTCAAAACTATCAAATTATATTATTCATCTACATGGCAATACAGTGCGCTCTATTCATGTCACAGATGAAAAACTGGAATGTTGAAAACACAGAATGCTAAGTATTTATTTGAAAGTATGCTCATCGCATGTCACAAATAGAAAAACAAACCAGAAATGCATGGGAGCGATGGTCAAAATATCATGCAAACTAAATAATGGATTAATTCCCTGTGCCACGACCTTGGGGATTGTGGACGCACTTGGCCAAACCGCCATAACAGAGTAGCAGCTGGCCAAACAAATATGAGTAACAGCAACTAGAACGAGAGTACCTGGATACCTGGCTTGAGCCGGATTATCGGGAGCAGGTTTGTGCCGGATTATCGAAAGCTGGCTTGTGCTGGATATCAGACTTGTCAAGGATGCAGGACACGGATACTGAAGTCATCACGGACACTGGACATGACAAGGACACCGGACATGGATACTGAAGTCGTCACGGACACTGGACACAGGAACAGACTATGGAAACTTTGCAGACTAATATATGGTTAGAAACAACATTGCTCAGGCACTGGGGAAGTGGGCAAAGTTCCTTATAATGTCCAGAGTGTGCTGGGATAGGTTGGAAGCAATATTCCTGAAGCGCGCTGGCCCTTTAAGAATGGGGACGAGCTTGCAGCCTATGGGCACAGGGCAGAGGAGAGAGCAGAGTGTGCTGGCGTACCTGGGGAAGGAGATGGCGTAGGTTCAGAGTCCAGTGGTCGCGGCTGCCAGTAAGAGGGGAATGCAGGTGACCAGTAACCGCAGGCATTCCAGTACAGCCCCCCGTTACGCCCCCTCTACTTAGGTCCAGAGCATAGAATGAACTTCTATAGTTGGGGCATCAACATTTTCCTCAGGCTCCCAAGACATCTCCTCAGTGCTAAAACCCTTCCAATCCACTAGATAAAAGGTCTTACCTCCTACTCCTTTGTAGTACAGATTTTTTTTTTTTGAAGATAACCAGATTTTAACTCCGGGAAGAAACTGGGGAGGAGGCCTTCTCTTCTTATCAGCATACTTCTTCATGCGATTCACCGCCTGCAAGATTGCAGACTTGGTTTGCTGGCAGACTAGAAGAAAACTCCCAAAAGAAACATTAGCTGCACTTAAGATGTAGCAGGTACAGGAAGAGAAACACGTGGATGTTGGCTGTAAATAATGAAAAATGAAGATTTAGCAGTAGATTCGCTTGTGTGATTATTATAAGGGAGTTCGGCCCATGGAAGGAAATATACCCAGTTGTCGTGTTGAGCAGAAACAAAATGGCGAAGATAATTTTCAAGCACCTGGTTAATGCTTTCAACTTGGCCGTTGTATTGCGGGTTGTACGCAGATGAAAAGTCCAATTTCACGTCCAGAAGCTTACACAGGGCTTTCCAGAACTTGGATGTGAATAGCACACCCCGATCAGACATGATATGAAGGGGAAGGCCAGACAGAGGAATGAAATGTGCCATCTTGGATAAACGGTCCACCACGACCCAGATAGTGGTACATTCAGCAGGGGAAGGAAGATCCATAATAAAATCCATGGCAATATGCTGCCAGGGACTATCAGGAAACGGCAGAGGTAAAAGTAGACCCGCAAGCTTGGAATGGGTAGCTTTGTTTTGGACACAGTTGGTACGCGAGAGGACATAGTCCACAACATCTTTGGGCAATGTGGGCCTCCAGTAGTGGCAAGAGATAAAGTCCCGAGTGTTACGAATACCAGAATGACCTGCCAGCTTGGAATTATGACCCCAGATGAGAATTTTCTTAGTGTCAATAGGATGAACAAAAATTTTCCTAGACGGAATGTCTTTAATCTGCAAAGGGTTAACAGGAATAATCCTGGAAGCATATTATTGCTGAGGATCCTCTTCAGTATCATGTGTCTCAAACAAACGAAACAGTGCATCAGCCTTCACATTTTTATTGGGACGGAAATGGAGTAGGAATTTGAATCTGGCAAAGAGTAGCGACCATCTTGCTTGATGAGAATTCAGGCATTGTGCAGACTGTAAATAAGTGAGGTTCTTGTGATCAGTGTAGATGATAGTAGGATGAGCAGACCCCTCTAGCAAATGCCTTCACTCTTCTAAGGCTAACTTGATAGCAAGTAGCTCACGGTCTCCAATGCAGTAGTTTCTATCTGCAGCAGAGACGAGTTTTGAGACGAAGCCACTGGAAACCACCTTACCCTTGGAGTTTCTTAGAAAGAGAAGTGCTCCAGCATCAATGGAAGAAGCATCAACCTCATACGAGAACTGCCGAGAAACATCAGGATAGTGAAGAATGGAGGCAGAAGTGAAGGTCCTCTTGAGGTTAGTGAATGCTGACTCTGCTTCAGGTGTCCAGACTTTAGCGTTCACGCTCTTCTTGGTGAGAGCAGAGATAGGGGCAGTAATCGAAGAGAAGTTTGGTATGAACTGGCAATAGAAATTTGCGAAGCCCAGAAATCTTTGTAAGATGGATTTCACTTTTTCCGGATCCATCTGGAGTCCATGATTGGAGAATAGATAGCCCAGAAAGGCCAAGGATTTCCTTTCGAATATACAATTTTCCAGTTTAACCCCTTCCCGACATTTGACGTATCCATACGCCAAAGCCGGTAGGGGAAGTATGGAGCGGGCTCACGGAGTAACACCTCAGAGTAACTAGCGGCATCGAGCGCTAGTTTAACTTGTTAAATGGCGCGGTCAACAGAGACCGCAGCATTTAAATCGTTAGAAAGAGGGGGGCGACCCCCTCTAACAGCTCATCACGCCCGCGATGGTTGCTATGGCTGCCTGGGGGCCTAATGCAGGCCCGCAGGTCCGCCATCTTTGTACACCTATTAAGGCTTAATAGTTGCCTGTCAGAATCACGATATACTGCAATACATTAATATTGCAGTATATCGTGCAAGCGATCTAATGATCGCTGTTTGAAGTCCCCTAGGGGGACTAATAAAAAAAGTAAAAACTAGTTAAATAAAGGTTTTTTTTGTGTAAAAAAAAATAAAAATATTAAAGGTTCAAAAAACTCCCCATTTCCTATTTTCCCCCTAGAGCATAGTAAAAAAAATAAAATAAATAAACATAATTGGTATCGCGCGTCCGTAAAAGTCTGAACTATTATATAATTATTTGACCCACACGGTGAACGCCGTAAAAAAATAAAATTGTAAACGCCAGAATCTCTATTTTTTGGTCACCTAATCTCCCACAAAAAATTTAATAAAAAGTGATCAAACCGTCGCATTTACACCAAAATGGTATTATTAAAAACTACACCTTATCCCGCAAAAAATAAGCCCTCATACCACTTAATCGACAGAAAAATAAAGAGTTGTGGCTCTCGGAATTTGGCGCCCCAGAATAAATTTTCTTTTTTACACTTAGGTTTTTGCTTATAAAAGTTGTAAAATATAGAAAAAACTATATATTTCATATTGCCGTAATCGTATTGACCCAGAGAATAAAGTTAATGAGTTGTTTTAATTGCACAGTGAATTCCGTAAAAACGGTGCGCAAAAAACCATGGAGGAATCGCTGTCTTCTTCATTTTCTACCCCACAAATAATTTTTTCCCATTTCCTAGTACATTATATGGCAAAATAAATGGTGCTACAAAAAACTACAACTCGTCCCGCAAAAATCAAGCCCTCATAGTACTATATCGACGGAAAAATAAAGACGTTATGGCTTTTGTAATGTGGGGAGGAGAAAACTAAAATGAAAATATGAAAAAGGGCTGCGACGGGAAGAGGTTAAGGTAGAGGTTATTTCCCACTTAAGCGCGACAGGACTTGGCGAACATGCTCCCGGTTGGTCGTTAGATCTGGTGAGTAGATTAATACGCCACCACACAGACATTCAGTAAATCCCGGAATACGAATTCCTGAAACATAGCTGGAGCATTACATAATCCAAAGGGCATGACGAGATATTCGTAGTGACCGTCTCTGGAGTTGAATGTGGTTTTCCATTCGTTACCTTTGCATATACGGATCAAGTTAAAAGGCCCCGCGTAGATCCAGTGTCACGTTGGGTACGTGGACCCACTGGGCCGTACCGCCTTGACGGTATGGCAGCTGCCCAACAGGATGCAGGTCACAGTCTATAGTTCGTATAGTATAACTCTGGCAGCTCGGACAGTAGCGGGACAGGCTCGGCTGGGATTAGGCAGCAGGCAGACGTCAGGCGTGGTGTAGCAGGTCAGGCATGGTATACAGCACAGCACGGCTACAGCTCAGCACGGCACTTGACCAGGATAGCACGGGATACAGGATACAGGTACAGGAACAGGGATCACTGGGAACTGGGAAACACTTGGAGACCATTTGCTTAGACAAACTTTGGGTACGACAACAACGCTCCTGCATGTGAGGTAGGGGCTGGGCTCTTCTTATAGTCCAGGGTATTCATGGGCTAATTTTGACATTAACTCAGGTGCGCGCGCTGGCCCTTTAAGAGCGGGCACGAGCTTGCACCCTATGGGACCCGGCAGAGGTAAGCGAAAGTGAGCGCTGGTGTCTCCTGAGGAGGAGACTGGGCCAGCGTTCGCAGACCCATGGCTGCGGCCGTCTGGAGGTGTGTGACCCTGACAGGCCGTGGCCATAGACATGACAGTATCCCCCCTCTTACGCCCCCTCCTCTTGGGACCAGAGCGAGAGAGAGACTTCTGCAGAAGGGTAGGAGCATTGAGGTTCTCCTCTGGCTCCCAGGACCTCTCTTCAGGACTAGAGATGAGCGAACTTATGAAAAGTTCGGTTCGGCTAGTTTGCAGAATTTCACGAAAAAGTTTGATTCGGACCGAACTAGTTCTGACCGAACCTGTAATTTCCGTGCGCCGAGCATGGTACTGTCCAGGGTGCTGAAAGAGTTAATGGGCCGCACTAACTCTTTCAGCAACCTTGACAGTACCATGCTCGGCGCACGGAAAATACAATTTTAATGTAATAAAAAATTTAAAAAAATACGTTCATACTTACATTCCTCCTGTCCGGCCTCAAGCAATGACGTTACATCCATGTCGCCGCTGCAGCCAATCACAGGCTGTAGTGCCGGTCACGCACGTCAGGATGACGTCAGAAGGCCGGCCTCCAGGGATGACACTTCATCCCACGTGACCGCCTCTGCAGACAATCACAGGCTGCAGCGGCCTCTGCAGCCAATCACAGGCTTCACCGGCCTCTGCAGCCAATCACACGCTCCTCTCCTGAAATACTCTGTGCTGCGCTGCCTTAAACTCTGTGGACAGGTCAGGATCCTGTTTCTTTTAAATGCTGCTGGGGAACCCGCTTAATCCACTATATAAGGCTGCGCTACAGTGCAGCATTTAAAAGAAACAGGATCCTGACCTGTCCACAGAGTTTAAGGCAGCACAGAGTATTTCAGGAGATGAGCGTGCAGATTCAGTGCTGCTGTGAACTCTGCCCTTACCATTACGTAGCTCTCAGTCTGTTACCTCTCCTCCACTCCTGTCCTCAATAACACCTTCACATGATTGGCAAGTCACCACGTAATGGTAAGAGCAGAGTTCACAGCAGCACAGAGTATTTCAGGAGATGAGCGTGCGGATCTTGTGTGGGGTGGTGACTTGCCAATCATGTGAAGGTGTTATTGAGGACAGGAGTGGAGGAGAGGTAACAGACTGAGCTACGTAATGGTAAGAGCAGAGTTCACAGCAGCACAGAGTATTTCAGGAGAGGAGCGTGCAGATTCTGTGCTGCTGTGAACTCTGCTCTTACCGTTACGTAGCTCTCAGTCTGTTATCTCTCCTCCACTCCTGTCCTCAATAACACCTTCACATGATTGGCAAGTCACCACGTAATGGTAAGAGTAGAGTTCACAGCAGCACAGAGTATTTCAGGAGATGAGCGTGCGGATCTTGTTCGGGGTGGTGACTTGCCAATCATGTGAAGGTGTTATTGAGGACAGGAGTGGAGGAGAGGTAACAGACTAAGAGCTACGTAATGGTAAGAGCAGAGTTCACAGCAGCACAGAATCTGCACGCTCCTCTCCTGAAATACTCTGTGCTGCTGTGAACTCTGCTCTTACCATTACGTAGCTCAGTCTGTTACCTCTCCTCCACTCCTGTCCTCAATAACACCTTCACATGATTGGCAAGTCACCACCCCGCACAAGATCCGCACGCTCCTCTCCTGAAATACTCTGTGCTGCTGTGAACTCTGCTCTTACCATTACGTGGTGACTTGCCAATCATGTGAAGGTGTTATTGAGGACAGGAGTGGAGGAGAGGTAACAGACTGAGCTACGTAATGGTAAGAGCAGAGTTCACAGCAGCACTGAATCTGCACGCTCATCTCCTGAAATACTCTGTGCTGCCTTAAACTCTGTGGACAGGTCAGGATCCTGTTTCTTTTAAATGCTGCACTGTAGCGCAGCCTTATATAGTGGATCGAGCGGGTTCCCCAGCAGCATTTAAAAGAAACAGGATCCTGACCTGCCCACATAGTTTAAAGCAGCACAGAGTATTTCAGGAGATGAGCACAGCCGGCCTCGGGCAGCCGGTCGTTTTTCCGAGCCGTGCTCCCATTATAAAGTATAGGAGCACGGACCGTAAAATTAAAAAATAGAACATGTTCTATCTTTTTAACGGCACGGGCACCTTCCCGTGAGAAAACGGGAAGGTACTCGTGGCTAACAGAAGTCTATGGGCCCGCGTCAGAAAAGAAGGTCAGACTGGAGGTAGAAGAGGGACTCGTCACCAAGATAACGACCGGGTACGTATGAAATGCTTTTTATTTTATTTTTAATCAGCAGCCTCTTTTCTCTATCGGTGATTGATAGGGACAAATGGCTGCCGATTTGTATAATATTTTTGACCGGGTGCAGTCAAAACGGGTTCGGCCGAACCCGGTGAAGTTCGGATTCGCTGCGAACCAAACTTTTCCTGATTTTCGGACCGAAACCGAGTTCGGTTGTCCCGGTTCGCTCATCTCTATTCAGGACCAAACCACCTCCAATCCACCAAATAAAAAGTCTTTCCTCTTACTCTCTTACTGAGGAGTCTACAGAGGCAATCAGGTCTCGGGTCTTACGGCTAACCGCGTGACCTGCCAGTCTAGAGTAGTGTCCCCAGCGGAGGATTCTCCCTCTATCAGCCAGGCGCACAATGGTCCTCCCTGGAGGGATGTCCCCAACTTGCAGTGGGTTGACAGAGACAATGCAAGACGGGTCAATAATGTTCCGTGGAATTTCCATGGTGTCCTCTGTCTCGAATGACCTGGACAAGGCATCTTCCCTCACATTTTTGTCAGGCGGGCGATAATGGAGCTCAAATTGGAACCTGGTAAAGAACAGCGACCACCTGGTCTGACGAGGATTCAGCCATTGGGCCATCTGCCACTGAGGAGAGAGATGATGAAAGCGAACCTTGCGCCATCAGACGCAAATGCCCTTGCATACAGGCTGAAGTGTATCTGGCACTGGTTCAAAAATCCACGACAGGTACATGCATCTCCTTCATAGCGGTCAGTAAGTGGCAAAGAAAAACGAGGATCAACACTGCCAGGAGGTGTAGTCTGAGAATGAACACTGCCAAGAGGTGTAGTAAGAGGAACAGCAGATAGCGCCTCCTGACGACGGCCTGGAGGAGTTGGTCCAGTCGGGACCTGAGGTCTAGCATATCCGTCCGCATCTCTTGTCACATCATCTTGGTCTTGGATCGACCAGCGGGGTCCATGGCCTTAGCGTACAGTCACGTTGTGTTTGTGGACCCACTGGGCCGTACCGCCTTGACAGTATGGCAGCTGGCCAACAGGGTGCAGGTCACAGTCTATAGTTCGTATAGTGTACCTGTGGCAACTCGGACAGTAGCAAGGCTGGCTCGGCTGGGACTAGGCAGCAGGCAGATGTCAGGCATGGTGTAGCAGGACAGTCGTGGTATACAGCACAGCACACCTACAGCTTAGCATGGCACTTGACCAGGATAGCACGGGATACAGGATACAGGTACGGGGAACACTGGGAACTGGAAAACACTAGGTGACCATTTGCATAGACAAATTTGGTTATGATAACAACACTCAGGCATGGAAGGAAGGGACTGGGCCCTTCTTATAGTCCAGGGTACTCATGGGCTAATTTTACATTAAACTCCTGTGCGCGCACTGCCCCTTTAAATGTGGGCATGAGGTAAGCGGAAGTGAGCACTGGCATCTCCTGAGGAGGAGGTTGGGGCCAGCGCTCGCAGACCCATGGCTGCGGCCGTCAGAAGGTGAGTGAGCCTGACGGCTCGCAGCCATGGCTATGATGCTTCTTCTAACTGAAGACATTTGCATAATAGGTATACTGTGGAGGCAGACCAGGTCGTAACTGAGGCACCAGAGATTGAATAGGATGAATCTGCGGCAGACAGTGGTGTAGACATCGGGTTCCTCACTGGAGAATTTCTCCGGAATTCCAGTTGAGGACAAGAGCATATTGGCGAATCTATTGTAGACCCAGCAGGATTGTGTTAATAGCCTTAGGCAGAACATCAAAGGCTATTTGTTTCTAGTGTAGAACACCCACTTATAACCTCAAAGGTTCTGTGATGGAGAGAATTGTATCTGGCAATGGTTGACCAATCACGGGAGCTACCGCTAGGGGTTTATCCAGAGGAATCGTAGGCAAGTGGGGATCGTCTACTAAGGTCTGATGAATGAAGTTCGCAGCAGCTCCAGAGTCCAGATAAGCGGAAACAGTGTGCGATTCTTCCCCTGAGGAGATTATTACAGGAATAGAGAGTATAAGAGACAATTTTGCAGAAGGCATCAGTCCACCTTATCCAGTCTCTCCTATTAACCCTAGGTGCAGGAGTCTCCCGGCTTCTGGGGACATCGGTGCAGAAAATGACCCTTGCATACATAAATTAGCGGAACGTCTGCACTGCCACTCCTGGTCAGACAGTCTGACTCTGTCCACCTGCATAGGCTCTTCAGGGACGGCAACCGAAGTGGGTAGCAGGGGTCTCTGAAACTTAGGTGCCAGTGTGTAGAACCTTCTTTCTTGATGGACTTACTGGGCGCACTCTCGGAACCTCATGTTGATAAGTCTAGCCAAAAGAATCAGGGCATTCAGGGTAGAAGGGAGATCTCGACCCGCCAGTTCATCGTTGACTTTACTGGCTAATCCCTGCCAGAAGGTTGCCACAAAGGCCTCGTTGTTCCAAGAGAGCTCGGCTGCTAAAGTGCGGAACTGTATGGCGTATGACTCTTCTTGGCGGAGTGTCAGAAGTGATGCAGTGGCTGAAGTAGTATGGTCCGGTTCCTCAAACACTTTGCGAAAAGTCTCTAAGAACAGCTGCAGATTGTAAGATTCTGGCACCTCACGTTTCCAGATAGGGTTCGCCCATGCCAGAGCTTTGCCAGACAGTAGGAAAACAATAAAGGCAACTTTGGTCTCATCAGAAGGGAACAGATGTGCATGCAGCTGGAAATGAATCTTGCATAAGCAAGGTCCAGCTGTGTAGCAATAGAATTGACCGCTTGCAGAAGCAGATCCTGGCTTAATCGGAGATCTCGCATATCCGCTTGCATTGCTTGGACTTCCATCTTGGATTGACCAGCAGAATCCATGGCCTGTGCAAACCATAATGACCTTGGGGATTGTGGACACACTGGGCCAAACTGCCGTAACGGAGTGGCAGCTGGCCAAACAAATATGAGTAACAGTGACTAGGACGAGAGTACCTGGATAGCTGGCTTGAGCCGGATTATCGGGAGCAGGCTTGTGCTGGATATCCAACCTGTCACGGATACAGGACACGGATACTAAAGTTGTCACAGACACTGGACTTGACACGGACACCGGACACGGATACTGAGGTCGTCCAAGACACTGGACATGACACGAACACCGGACACTGAAGTCATCACGGACAAAGGACACAGATACTGAAGTCGTCACAGACGCTGGATACAGGAACAGACAATGGTACCATTGCAAACTAACACACGGTTAGAAACAACATTATGAAGTCACTGAGGAAGTGGGCAGGGTCTGCTGGGATAGGTTAGGAGCAATATTCCTGGTGCGTGCTCTGGCCCTTTAAGAACGGGGAAAAGTGCGCAACCTATGGGCACAGGGCAGAGGAGAGAGCAGAGCATGCCAGTGTCTTTGGGGAAGGTGCTTCAGCGTCCTGCGGTCGCGACTGATGGTAAGAAGAGAATGCCGGCGGTCAGCGACCGTGGGCAATGTACCCTGTATTCAATCCATGGACAATAACATATAAGGAATAAGCAACTTGTAAATAAGTAATACCTCTTCTTGCAGCAGCAATTGGGAATAAAATGGTAACCTGTAGCCTGAAGTTGAACAAGACTTTGGACATGGTCTCTTTTAGTTTCTCAGTGAAGATTTTTTTTTTTCTCCATGTTTTTTTACTATTCTTTGCTGCTAATAGAAGAAAAAAAAAAACGAATGTACAAAAAATTTCTTTTATCATAGGAGAAAAAGAGTTCAAGTAATCATTTTACAGGTAGAATGAGAGAATAAGACCTGATTAACTTAGCATTCAGACAGCATTAGTCAACAGAGTATACTGTTAAGTAATCGTGCCCTTTTGTATCAGAAACTTTCACAGAATTATTAAGACATGGAAAGATTTCAAATCAAACTGTCACCCAGTTTCAGAAACAACTCTATAAAGAATAATTTGTTATTTCTTTAGATTTTCATTTATGAAAAGCTAAGTAGTGTTTTCCATTGAAGTTAAATAATTAGAAGCTGGAACACCTTTATATTGAATGCTTTCTTCAGAAAAAATAAAGACTTAATATTTAGCTAAAAAGAGAGAATATATTTACATAATGTGATTTGGAAGCTATTTTCAAGAACTTTAGAAGTAATAAAAAGCAGCAGTGAAAGTATACTGGGATTGATACCTGTGTAAAACTTTAAACAAAATACAAGGTCTAGCCAAGGATATTGTGTGGCAGTATGAAAGCTGAAAGAAATTCAGTCTATTCAGATTAGGCTAAATTCACATTTGCATTATTTAATCCGTTACCCTGATCCGTTTCTGCATAAGGATAAAAACGGATCCGTTAAAAATCCTATTGAATTCAAAATAACGAGTGCAAACGGAATACAAATTGTTTGTTTCTGTTTTACATTCACCCCAATGATAAAAATAACCCATCCCTTAGACATTCGTTTTTTTTTTAACAGAGAAAAAGTCCTGTACTATTATCTCCGTCAAAAAAACGAATGCTAACGGATGCAATTAAAAATCCCATTGAGTTCAATCGTATTTTTAACAGATCCGTATTTATCCGTTATTCTGGTCTAAAAACAGATCAGAATAATGGATTATACAACACAAGTGTGAACTTAGCCTTATGTAATATATGAGAGGGTTTAATTTTAGTGTATGGCCCTTGACCCTGACACGGAAATCAAACCAAGGATGACGCAGTAATAGAGGCAGACACAGTATAGTTCAAGACTTTTAATCTGGATAAGGCACAAAGAGTAATGGTTATGTAATGGCAGGAAGGAGGTGAAGGGAAAGTGAGCCCTAATCTACCCACCGCCCTGTCCCTGCCTACTTGCAACGACCCGCCCTAGGCGACGGGGTACAACTGGGCGGCGGTCCCTACGCTGTCTAAGTGCACGGGAGAACAAACAGGGAACACGCAAGGGAAGGGGCAGTAGCCCACGGAACGCCGCGAGGAAAAGGAGCGGTGAATGAGTTGTCAGGACCAGGATGAAGTGGAGTATACCCAAGTGAGCACGGAGGAGGAAGCAAGCCGGAGGCAAAGCAAAGCGGGTTAAGCAGAACAGCAGCAAGGCAGAAGCACGGCAGAAGCAGGCTGGAGCAAGCAGCAGTGGGGCCAGGAATCCAAAAGAATTACAAGCACTGAGGAGGAGAACACAGCAGGTAATAAAGGACAGGGGGCGGAGCTAACTCCGACTGACCAGGCCGCGATAGGCTCTCCCACTCCTGAGCCTGCCACCCTGGTTGGTGGGAGATGGTGTCAGTCGAACAGGTCTGGCCTCAGGTGTGGATTGATTAATCCCAGGAGTATACCTAGATGTAGTACCTGGCAGATCCCTAACAGTACTCCCCCTTTTATGAGGGGCCACCGGACCCTTACTAAGAGGACCCGGTTTAGTAGGGAAGAGAAGGTGGAACCTCCTGATCAATACCCCAGCGTGAACATCACGGGCAGGTACCCAAGTCCTCTCCTCCGGCCCGTACCCTCTCCAATGGACCAGGTACTGGAGGGAGCCCTGGACCATCCTACTGTCAATAATCTTGGCCACCTCGAATTCCACCCCCTCAGGGGTGAGAACAGGAACAGGAGGTTTCCTCGAGGGGGACCAGGACGGGGAGCAGCGTTTAAGGAGGGAGGCATGGAAGACGTCATGTATGCGAAAGGATGGGGGCAGCTCCAGACGGAAGGATACAGGGTTGAGGACTTCAATGATCTTATAAGGCCCAATAAATCGGGGAGCAAACTTCCTGGACGGGACCTTAAGGCGCAAGTTCCTGGACGACAACCAGACCAAATCCCCGACGACAAACCGGGGGTTAGCAGAACGTCTACTATCCTCCTGAATCTTTTGTGCGCTTTGGGACGCCTCTAGGTTCTTCTGAACCTGGGCCCAGACAGTGCACAGTTCCCGATGAACATCCTCTACCTCAGGATTATTGGAACAACCAGGGGAAACGGAGGAGAACCTTGGGTTAAACCAGAAATTACAGAAAAACGGGGAGACCCCTGACGAGTTACTGACCCGGTTATTCAGGGAAAATTCAGCAAGGGGAAGGAATGAGACCCAATCGAATTGACAGTCAGAGATGAAACACCTTAAATATTGTTCCAGGGACTGGTTAGTCCTCTCCGTTTGGCCATTAGTTTCGGGATGGAAAGCGGAGGAGAAGGACAGATCAATCTCCAACTTTTTACAAAAGGCTCTCCAAAATAAGGAAACAAATTGTACCCCTCTGTCAGAAACGATATTGACTGGGGCCCCATGGAGACGCAGGATGTGTTTCACAAACAAAGAAGCTAACGTCTTGGCGTTAGGTAGCTTCTTAAGGGGCACAAAGTGGCACATCTTGCTGAAGCGGTCTACTACCACCCACACCACCGACTTGCCCTGAGATGGAGGCAAATCGGTGATAAAATCCATGGAGATATGGGTCCAAGGTCTCTGGGGAATGGGCAAGGAACGTAGTAGGCCCGCAGGTCGGGACCTAGGGGTTTTGGACCTAGCGCAAACCTCACAAGCGGCGACGTAAGCCCTAACGTCTTTAGGCAACCCAGGCCACCAATAGTTTCTGGTAATGAGGTGTTTGGTGCCCAAGATGCCAGGATGACCAGATAGAGCAGGTTTTCCCTGAGTACCCTTAGCCGGTATTGCAGGGGAACAAACAGTTTGTCCCCAGGGACGTTCCCGGGAGCTGCACCCTGATCAGCCGCGATATCAGAAGCTAAATCAGAATCCGTGGCAGAAACGATTATACCAGGGGGTAAAATACAAGCAGGATCCTTCTCGGAAGGAGGATTGGCCATGAAACTACGTGACAGGGCATCAGCCTTAATATTCTTGGACCCAGCCCTATAGGTAACCAAGAAATTAAATCTGGTAAAGAATAGTGCCCACCGAGCTTGTCTAGGATTAAGTCTCCGGGCCGATTCTAGGAAAACCAGATTCTTGTGATCTGTAAGGACCGTTACCTGGTGTCTGGCCCCCTCCAGGAAGTGTCGCCACTCTTCAAAATCCCATTTAATGGCTAGAAGTTCGCGGTTGCCAATATCATAGTTACTCTCCGTTGGCGAAAACTTCCTAGAGAAGTAAGCACAGGGGCGGAGATGGGTGAGGGAGCTGGTACCCTGGGACAAGACGGCCCCCACTCCCACCTCGGATGCGTCAACCTCCACAATAAATGGCTCCTCTTGGTTGGGCTGAATCAGCACGGGGGCCAAGATAAAGCACTTCTTGAGGGTCTCAAAGGCCTGGACGGCCTCAGGGGGCCAATGGAGGACATCAGCACCCTTGCGAGTAAGGTCCGTAAGAGGCTTAGCGACGACCGAGAAGTTGGCAATAAATCTCCTGTAATAGTTGGCGAACCCTAAAAAACACTGTAACGCCTTAAGGGAGGCAGGTTGGACCCATTCCGCCACAGCCTGAACCTTGGCGGGGTCCATGCGGAATTCATGAGGAGTGAGGATTTGCCCTAAAAATGGTATCTCCTGTACCCCAAAGACACATTTTTCAGTCTTAGCAAACAGATTATTCTCCCGAAGGACCTGGAGCACCTTCCTGACATGCTCCACGTGGGAGGACCAGTCCTTGGAAAACACCAGTATGTCATCAAGGTACACAACAAGAAAATTACCCAGGTAATCTCTCAGGATTTCATTAATAAAATTCTGGAAGACAGCAGGAGCATTACACAACCCAAAGGGCATGACCAGGTATTCGAAATGACCCTCGGGTGTGTTGAACGCAGTTTTCCACTCATCCCCCTCTTTGATGCGGATAAGGTTATATGCCCCCCGTAGATCGAACTTAGAAAACCATTGGGCTCCCTGAACCTGATTAAAAAGATCCGGAATCAAAGGAAGTGGGTACTGGTTCCTTACGGTGACCTTATTCAGGTTACGATAATCGATGCACGGCCTAAGACCACCATCCTTCTTCCCCACGAAGAAGAAGCCAGCACCTACAGGAGAAGTCGAGGGGCGAATGAAACCCTTGGCCAGGCATTCTTGGATATACACCCTCATAGCTTCACGTTCAGGACATGAAAGATTAAATATCCTACCCTTAGGAAGCTTGGCACCAGGCACCAAATCGATGGCGCAATCGTAATCTCTATGGGGGGGCAACACCTCGGAGGCCTCCTTAGAAAACACATCGGCGAAGTCCTGAACAACTTCAGGAAGCGTGTTTACCTCCTCCCGGGGAGAAATAGAGTTAACAGAAAGACATGACATAAGACATTCATTACCCCATTTGGTAAGCTCCCCAGTATTCCAATCAAACGTGGGATTATGCAACTGCAACCAGGGAAGACCTAATACCAGATCAGACGATAATCCCTGCATCACCAGGACAGAGCACTGCTCCAAATGCATGGAGCCAACCAGGAGTTCAAAAACAGGAGTATGCTGAGTAAAATAACCATTAGCAAGGGGAGTTGAGTCGATACCTACTACAGGGATAGGATAAGGTAAATCAATAAAAGGCATTTTTAGAGACATAGCAAATTCCACAGACATGATATTAGCAGATGAGCCAGAATCCACTGCCAGTGGCAGACCTGAAAGGGAAGCAAAATTTTATTGCGTTTCACATTAACGGGAAATACCTGTGCGCCCAAGTGACCTCCCCGATGATCACTTAGGCGCGGAAGTTTTCCGGCTTTTTATTCTTGCGCCTGGGACAGGTGTTCAGAAGATGCTTGTCGTCCCCACAGTAGAAGCAGAGACCATTCATTCTGCGAAACTCCCTACGTTGTCGAGGGGACATGGAGGCCCCGAGTTGCATAGGTACCTCCGAGTCCTCCGTGGAGGGGCGAGGAGACGGGACCTCGGGGGGAATCGCAGAAAGGTCAGAGGGGAGCACATTGAAGCGTTCAAGCTGACGTTCCCTGAGACGTCGGTCAAGTCGTACTGCTAGGGCCATAACCTGGTCAAGGGAGTCAGAAGAGGGGTAACTAACCAGCAGATCCTTCAGGGCGTCAGATAATCCTAACCTAAACTGGCAATTTAGGGCCGGATCGTTCCACCGAGAAGCTACGCACCACTTTCTAAAATCAGAACAGTACTCCTCAACCGGTCTGCTACCCTGACGTAAGGTCACCAGCTGACTCTCGGCTAAAGCAGTCCTGTCAGTCTCGTCGTAAATGAGTCCGAGGGCAGAGAAAAAGCGATCAACAGAGGAAAGTTCAGGGGCGTCAGGAGCCAAGGAGAAGGCCCACTCTTGGGGCCCTTCCTGGAGTCGGGATATGATGATACCCACCCGCTGGTTCTCGGAACCTGAGGAGTGGGGTTTAAGGCGGAAATACAGTCTGCAACTCTCCCGGAAGGAGAGAAACGTCTTACGGTCCCCTGAGAACCGGTCAGGTAACTTGAGGTCGGGTTCTAGAGGTGAGGTGAGGGGAACTACTACGGCAGCGTCACCCTGGTTGACCCTCTGGGCCAGGGCCTGGACCTGTAGGGAGAGGCCCTGCATCTGCTGGGTCAGGGTCTCAAGGGGGTCCATGATAGCATCAACGTAGGGGAAATGGTAGACTAGGTAAGGGGCTTGTAATTATGTAGGTGTGGATTGATTAATCCCAGGAGTATACCTAGATGTAGTACCTGGCAGATCCCTAACAGGTTACAAAAATGGTACTTAGCGTACCGGTTACAGTAATGGCACACAGCTAGGCAGTTACAGTCTCTAAAGGGCACTTAGCTTGTCAGTTACAGACTCTGAAGGGCACTTGGCATGGCGGTGGCAATCTGCGGTGGGTACTTAACTTGGTAGCACTTTACAGACCTTCTCCTGTTCTCTACATCACTGTCAGTCCCATGCATTACATCACTCAAACTAATAGGCTTTCTCTGTATGCTCTCCACTAGACCACGAGGCATGCCAAAACACCTACATTATAGTAAGGCGCCACCCTTAAATAGAGCAAATGAGGGGGCACGCTACTAAGTGTGCACACCTGAACAGAGACCTCACCAGACCACCGTGCCAACTTATAAACAGAGTAAACATTCCAACATATCTTAAAGTCACAATTAGAGATGAGCGATCCGGGACAACCGAACCCGGTTTCGGTCCGAACTTCCGGAAAAGTTCGGTTCGCAGCGAATCCAAACTTCACCGGGTTCGGCCGAACCCGTTTTGACCGAACCCGGTCAAAAATATTATACAAATCGGCAGCCACTTATCTCTATCAATCACTGATAGAGAAAAGAGGCTGCTGATTAAAAATAAAATAAAAAGCATTTCATACGTACCCGGTCGTTGTCTTGGTGACGCGTCCCTCTTCTTCCTCCAGTCCGACCTTCTTTTCTGACGGGGCAGCCTGTGATTGGCTGCAGAGGCCTCTGCAGCCTCTGATTGGCTGCAGCGGTCACATGGGCTGTATTGTCATCCAAGAAGGTCGGGCCGTATGTCGAGAGGGACGCGTCACCAAGGCAACGGCCAGGAGACCGGACTGGAGGAAGCAGAAAGTTCTCGGTAAGTATGAACGTTTTTTTTTTTTTTTACAGGTTACTCTATATTGTGATCGGTAGTCACTGTCCAGGGTGCTGAAACAGTTACTGCCGATCAGTTAACTCTTTCAGCACCCTGGACAGTGACTATTTACTGACGTCGCCTAGCAACGCTGCCGTAATGACGGGTGCACACATGTAGCCACCCGTCATTACGGGTAATATATTTTATAATGGGAGCACGGTTTGGAAAAACGACCGGCTGCCCGTGGCCGGCCGTGCCCGGCCGTGCTCATCTCCTTAAATACTCTGTGCTGCTTTAAACTCTGTGGACAGGTCAGGATCCTGTTTATTTTAAATGCTGCTGGGGAACCCGCTCGATCCACTATATAAGGCTGCGCTACAGTGCAGCATTTAAAAGAAACAGGATCCTGACCTGTCCATAGAGTTTAAGGCAGCACAGAGTATTTCAGGAGATGAGCGTGCAGATTCAGTGCTGCTGTGAACTCTGCTCTTACCATTACATAGCTCAGTTGTACCTCTCCTCCACTCCTGTCCTCAATAACACCTTCACATGATTGGCAAGTCACCACGTAATGGTAAGAGCAGAGTTCACAGCAGCACAGAGTATTTCAGGAGATGAGCGTGCGGATCTTGTGTGGGGTGGTGACTTGCCAATCATGTGAAGATGTTATTGAGGACAGGAGTGGAGGAGAGGTAACAGACTGAGCTACGTAATGGTAAGAGCAGAGTTCACAGCAGCACAGAGTATTTCAAGAGATGAGCGTGCAGAAACAAAAACGTCATCTAAGTAGTCCTCGAAACCGACGTAGTCCAAATACCAAACATGTAAAAAAATAATAATAAAAAAAAATGAAATAAAACATGTCGTAGGCTTAGATTCAGTTTAATATGTGATACTGACTGTTAAACCATGTATAGAAGCCTGCCGCGAAGTTGACTTAGATACAGGGCGCCAGCAGACAGTATCATACATGGCCATACAGACATATATACAAACAAACATACATGCAAACATACATACATACATATATACAAACATACATACATACATACATACATACATTTATACAAGCATGCACATGTAGACATGCAAAAATACATACATGCAAACATACACACATATATACATACATACATACATACATACATGCATACACACACATGAAAACATACATACATACAAACAAACATGCAAAGATTCATACATACATATATACAAGCATGCACAAATATACATGCAAACATAATTACATACATGCACATATATATAAACATACTTGCAAACATACATGCAAAAATAAAAACATACAAACATACATACATGCACATATATACATACATACATGCCAACATACATACATGCAAACATACATACAAACATACATACATACATACACACATGCAAACATACATACATGCAAACATACATACATGCAAACATACATACATACATGCAAATATATACATGCAAACATACATGCACATATATACATACATACATACATACATACATACATACATACATACATGACAACATACATACATACATGACAACATGCAAACATACATACATGCAAACATACATGCAAACATACATACATGCAGACATAAATACATGCAAACATACATACATACATGCAAATATATACATGCAAATATACATACATACATGCCAACATACATGCAAACATACATGAACATATATACATACATGACAACATACATGCATGCAAACATACATGCAAACATACATGCAAACATACATACATGCAAACATACATACATGCAAACATACATACAAACATACATACATACATACATGCAAACATACACACATGCAAACATACATACATGCAAACATACACACATGCAAACATACATACATACATGCAAATATATACATGCAAACATACATGCACATATATACATACATACATACATACATGACAACATACATACATACATACATACATACATACATACATGACAACATGCAAACATACATACATGCAAACATACATGCAAACATACATACATGCAAACATACATACATGCAGACATAAATACATGCAAACATACATACATACATGCAAATATATACATGCAAATATACATACATACATGCCAACATACATGCAAACATACATGAACATATATACATACATACATACATACATACATGACAACATACATGCATGCAAACATACATGCAAACATACATGCAAACATACATACATGCAAACATACATACATGCAAACATACATACATACATGCAAATACATACATGCAAACATACATACATGCAAACATACATACATGCAAACATACATGCAAATATATACATGCAAATATAAATACAAACATGCACATATATACATACATGCCAAAATACATGCAAACATACATGCACATATATACATACATACATACATACATGACAACATACATACATACATACATACATACATACATGACAACATACATACATGCAAACATACATACATGCAAACATACATACATGCGAACATACATACATACAAACATACATACATACATGCAAATATATACATGCAAATATACATACAAACATGCACATATATACATACATGCCAACATACATGCAAACATACATGCACATATATACATACATACATACATACATACATGACAACATACATACATACATGACAACATGCATACATGACAACATACATACATACATACATGCCAACATACATACATGCCAAAAAAAAATAATAATACGTTCATACTTACTTTCCTCCTGTCCGGCTTCCAGCGATGATGTTTCATCCATGTTGCCGCTGCAGCCTGTGATTGGCTGCAGAGGCGGTCACGTGGGATGCAGCGTCATCCCTGGAGGCCGGCCTTCTGACGTCATCCTGACGTGCGTGACCGCCACTACAGCCTGTGATTGGCTGCAGCGGCGAAAGGGATGAAACGTCATCGCTGGAGGCTGGACAGGAGGAAAGTAAGTACGAACGTATTATTATTATTTTTTTTTATTACATTAAAATTGTATTTTCCGCGCGCCGAGCATGTACTGTCAAGGTTGCTGAAAGAGTTAGTGCAGCCCATTAACTCTATTAGCACCCTGGACAGTAGCATGCTCGGCGCACGGAAGTGACAGGTTCGGTCCGAACTAGTTCGGTCCGAATCAAACTTTTTTGTGAAATTCGGCGAACTAGCCGAACCGAACTTTTGATAAGTTCGCTCATCTCTAGTCACAATACCTGTAAACAAAAACATGATAGAACATGGCACAACACAACATGACAGTGAAGTAAACTTCACTAAGACATCAATAGCACATGTTTAAGTGCACTACTGTGTAAGGGGCTCAGAAAAATGTCCAAGTTCTCTTTTGCGGAAGTACCCTTCCGTTCACATATGTCAGTTGTCCCTTTCAGTTTCCCTCCAGCATATTGCAGCAAAGCCGCAGTGAAACTGATGCTGGGACGGATCCCATAGCTTTCTGGCACATGGGACATAAGTTGTGGCACCGTATGTCGCTGGACATGTGCAGGAGCCGGATCAAAAAACTTTACCTGCAGCAATTTTTGGGTCCGGCTTCCAGCGAAGTCCGGCACAGTATCCTATCTTAATTAATAAGATAAGATAAAGATAAGATAATAGTTTAATTCATCCCCACAGGGAAATTAATTGGTAGTTTTGACCCCCAATTACAATACATATCCATACATCAACAAACATCAACAGTACATTAACAATTTAGCAAAAATACAAAAACACAGATAATCAACATAATAACAACAATACAACATTAATACTCATACCCTCTATTCCATCATGCTCGTCAAAACAATAAATATACACAATTTAACTCTTTAATACGGACCTGTTATAAATTGTAATTCCCATAGGCATAAAAGATTGTCTAAATCTTTCCCTTCTATAATGAAATTGTAGGAGTCGATGACTAAAACAACTTTGGTTATTGATCAAAATATTATACAGTGGATGTGATTCTGCAAGCATAATTGCACTAATCTTTCTCAATATTCTTCAAATATATACCTCATCAAATATCGGCACACTACCCATGACAGATCTTCCCTTTTAAATTACCTTATTTAATTTATACTTCTTAGCGTCCCTGATATTACCCCCCCCCCCAACAGACTGCACCATAAAAAAGAACACTCGCCACCATAGAATTATAAAACATTACCATCATTTTGTTTCACACATTAAAAGAGCGTAAATTACATAGAAAATACAACCGGCCCATTGCCTTTTTGTACACCTTTTCTGTGTTCCTAATCCAATCAAAATTTTAATCTAAATATACACCTAAATATTTATACGGTGTAAGCTTTTCCACCTCCTGATCAAAAATAGACACTGGCACCACTGTCTCTGCTTTTCTACATTCCTTTAGTTTTCCCTATATTTAGGTCTACCCGTTTTCCGAACTCCAAATAACAAGAGCAGATATCAAATCCCTATATTCTTTTTCACAGCCCTCCTTTACCGCCCCTGTAATTACAGTATTATCAGAATAGTTCTGTAGGTGACAGCTTTCTGACTGATACCTAAAATCTGCCGTATATAAACGGCGACAACACAGTCGCTTTGGTGCCCCAATATAACTGATCTCCATCCGCAAAGTGCATTCTCCACTGCACACATACTTTGGGCGCCCCCTCAAGTAGTCAAATATCCAATTTGACACTCCACAATTAATATGCATTCTCTAAATTTTTTTTTTTCATTCTGTCGGGTCGTATTAAAATAAGAGCACTAGAAAAATAAAAAACATGACTAGAAGTATTACCCCATTTAATTCCAACAAAGAGTACGCCCTATGTAACAAATATAAAACCGCGTCCTCCCCTCCGATTCGTGGTTTATATGCAAACTGAAGAGGATCCTCATAGTTTACCACAGACAATTTAAGGTACCCTAACATCAGCCTTTCAAATGTCTTCAAAATGTGCGAAGTCAGAACTACCGGTCTATAAATGCTCACTAGCAACAGTTTTGCGACCTTAGGAATTGGCACTATACAGGACGTTTTCCACGCATTCGACACCTTTTCCTTAATTAAACTCCAATTAAATAAATGCTAACGTGCCACATAATGCATCAGCACAAGTTCTTAGTACCTTGGTACTGATCGTATCTGGGCCTGGTGCTTTCCTTACATTTAATTTTTTTTAACTGTTCCCCAACAGCCTTTGATGTTACCCTAAAACCTCTTACAATACTACCCTCCTCAACTGTTGTGTTTTCCATATCCTTCTCATATGCCCCCTCCTTGTCTTCCTCTATTGTTTCTCTAACATTAGAAAATCTATTAAAATACTCATTCAATTCAGGTACATGACCTTCATCCATCTCCACCGCCCTGTTTTTCCTTCATCCCCGTTATAGCTTTCATTCCTGACCAAACATCCCTCACATTGTTTTTTGATAATTTGCGTTCCAATTTTATTTTATACACCTCATTACTTTCTCTGATTTTATGCCGAATTTCACATTGCACTATTTTAATCGCCTCAGCATCCCGTTCACTATGGGACTTTTTCTTTCTCCTCAACAACCCTTTAAGATCATTTCCTACCCACGGTTTGTTGTTTCCAAAACACTTCACCTGCACCTCAGGTACAATCAAGTCTGTGCAAAAGTTAATATAATCAGTTAAACATTCCATAACTTCATTTATATCACATCCATCTACCCCTACACCAAAAACTCCCCAATCTGTTACTTCAAAACAAGCATTCAGCCGTTCCTCATTTTCCTTAGTCCATTTCCTCACCAATTTAGCTTCGACCGGTTTTGATTTAACCTTGGGGAAATAAACAGAATGACATAATACCAAGTTATGGTCCTAACGACCCAATGGCGGTAGTATATTGATACTATAAGCATTCCTTACATTGGCATACAATAAATCCAACATTTTATCTCTTCTCGTTGCACTATCCACATACTGAGTAAAGTTTGGCAAAACCCCACCCATTGTAACATGATTAAAATCCTCTGTTACTACAAAAAAACAGTCAGGATGTTCATTCATGATACCTGATATTACAGATGATAATACCTCAAACGCCACTCTAGCATCGCCAGATGGCGGAATATATACCACACCCACCATAACAACACTACATTTCCTTGGCAAATAATATGGTCTAATTCCTACCACAAACAATTCAATATCAATACTGCAATGTATCTTTTCACACTAATATGGCCAGGATGACACCATTTGTTATTAATGTATAGTACTACTCCGCCTCCTTTTTTCTTCCCTGTACTCTCAAAATCTCTATCATTCACTGCAGCCGGATGAACACCGGGTGCTGCCGCATCCACCTTCCGGCACCATCCGGCGTGGAAATCCCTGGCCATAGCAGTATTGGAATTTAGTGGCACTCATACCCCCTGTAGATAGCATTCACCCCCCTGTATATAGTGCCACCACCCCTGTAAAAATCAGCACTGTAGCACCCTCTAGGAGTGGAATCCCCGGTCAGAGCGTTCCTGACATTGTGGCCAGGGATTCCACTCCAGGAAGAGCCCCTGATGTCACTGTCTATATATGGACAGTGACGTCAGGGGCTACTCCTGGAGCGGAATCCCCTGCCAGAGCGTCGGCAATGCTCGAGCCACAGATTCTGCTCCTAGAGGTAACCCCTGATGTCACTGTCCATATATGGACAGTGAGGTCAGGGGCTCCTCCTGGAGCGTAATCGCCTGCCATAGCGTCGGCATCACTTTGGACATAGATTCCGCTCCTAGAGTTAGCCTCTGACATCACTGTCCATATATGGACAGTGACGTCAGGGGCTACTCCTGGAGCGGAATCCCCTGCCAGAGCATCGGCAGGAGATTCCGCTCCTAGAGGTAACCCCATATATGGACAGTGACATCAGGGGCATCCTCTAGGAGCAGAATCCCCAGCCAAAGCGTCGGCAACGCATCGGCAGGGGCTACTAGAGGGAGCCCATGAGGTTCCTGTCCATATATGGACATTGACGTCAGGTGATCTTCCAGGTGGGGCAGTTGGCGGCACTATCTACAGGGGGCATGGGTAGCACTATCTATAGGGGTGCGTGGGTGGCGCTATCTAAAGGGGGGCATGGGTGGCACTATCTACACAGGGCATGGGTGGCGCTATCTATTGGTGGCATGGGTGGCACTATCTACAGGGTGCTCGGTGGTGCTATCTACAGGGGGCACTGTGGCGCTATCTACAGGGGGCACTGTGGCATTATCTACAGAGGGCACTGCGGGGGGTGTGACACTATATACAGAGAGTAGTGTGACACTATCTACAGAGGGAACTGTGGCATTATCTACAGGCACTGTACCATTATCTACAGATAGCACTGTGGCATTATCTACAGAGGGCACTGTGGCATTATCTAAAGTGGGTGTGTGGCACTATCTACATTGGGCACTGTGGCATTATCTACACATGAAGTTCATCAGTTTCCAAAACGGACCATGAAAAACGGATGCAAAATGGTTCACAATCGGCCGTCAAAGACAGAAACACGTGCATGGAACGGATCCAAAACAGATCTAAAACAGTCTTCAAAAACTGACCAATACGACCGTTTTTAGCAGTCGACACCCGTATTCTGTCGTGTGAATAGAAACAACAGCAATCCCAGCATGGGATTGGGTAGGAGATGCGGGATGGGATTAGTTAGCTGTAAAGGCCCAAATAACTAGCTTGTAATGTCGGGGTAGGGAGACAGACCGGTGAGCCCTAATCTACCTGCCACTCAGTCCCTGCCTACTTGCACGGGCCGTCCTAGGCGACAGCGTACAACTGTGATGCTCAATATGGGCACGACAGACAAACAGGCAACGGTACACAGAAGCTAAGGGAAATGGGGAAGATGCCCACGGCAACACCGTGAGCAACAAGAGTAGTGAACGAGCCGAGTCAAACCAGGAGTGTACGAGGTGCCAAACGCAGAACAGGAGCGTAGTCAGTAAAGCCAGGGTCGATATGAAGCAGAGGTCAATAGTATTAGCAGGAACAGCAGAGCCAGGAAACAAGAGAGAATCACAGGCAAAGACAAGAAGCAAATGAAGGTATAAATAGACCAACCTAGAACCGTCTGGCCAGGCTGTGATAGGTTCTCCCACTCCTCAGCCTACCAGCCTGAGTGGTAGCAGATCGAGTCACTCTATCAGACCTAGGAGCAGATGCAGACTGATTAACCACGGGCGTCGACACAGAAGCTGTGTCTGTCAGATCCTTTCCCTAGCTACTCCCTGAAGTTAGTGCTAGTGTTTGGCGTCTTTGCAGGTTCACAAGGCTGCTTCGAAGATCTGATGCAGAAACCACGTCAAAAACAGGGGCAAAAAACAGCCGAAATCGACTCCCATTGATTTCAATGGGAGGTGGAGGCGTTTTTTTTTACCGCAAGCAAAAAAAAACGCTTGCGGTAAAAAGAAGCGACATGACCTATCATGAGGTGTTTTCCGCCTCAAAAACCCCATTGAAATCAATGGTAGACGGAAATAAATGCATTTTTTTACGCGATTTTTGACGCACTTTTTGACGCATTTTTCGGCAAAAAATGCTCGCGGTTAGTCCATCTTTCTGTTGAAGAGATTGCTTAAAAAACAGCCTCCAAAAAATGCGGCAAAAAAATGCAGCAAAAATCGCGGCAAAAAACATGTGTGGTGCCTACCACATAAAAAAAACCGGAGCTGATTTTTCCAGGCAGAATTTTCTGCCTGCAAAAAGCTCTGTGTGAACATACTCTTAAAGTCTAAAGGGGAGGGTTGAGTATGGCCTCTCTTATTATGTTACAGCTGTCCCTGCATGCATCCCCCCAGGTCCTCCATCCCTGACCTGATATGAGATCCTATTTATATAGATCTATGGTAGATCGCTATTAATAGGAGGTTATAAAATAGGGGATGGCAAGGGGCTAGGTCATCTAACCCTCCTCCCTTGTAGAGAGTGCCCCACACAGTGACCTCTGTATATAGTGTCACAGACACCCTGTATGGTGCCTGTTAAAGGGGGTGCGGTAATAGCGGGTTTCACTTACTCGTGTTACCCACTATTACTACCTCCTTTATAATCAGGGTCACTAGGGTTATGCCTAGTTCCCCTACCTTTTCCTTATACTAACGTCGATCTAATTGCTTTTGCTGCTACTCAAGGGAATAAGACCGTATAGTAAATAAAGATATTCATTAACATACAGTAATAACTCTCATATATAAAATACAGTAACTAATCACAGTACAGTATAAACACGGTAACACAATCCTAATTATATCGCCACCCACTTACCTAAACATACATAGAAGTTACGTTACAACACAATACACATAAGTTACTTGTAATTCTCACACGCTCACTATCTCTGTCCCACTCCCTCCTAATATAACTGTCCCTGTACACTAGGTGAACCAGGGATACAATAGGGAATGCTCAGGTCAGCAAGGGGTTAACTCAGGGACTGCAAGGGGTAGTAAGGGTCAACTCAGAGATTGCAAGGGGTAGTAAGGGTTAACTCAGGGACTCGGGCAGCAATGGGTTAACTTCAGGGACAGCAAGGGTTAACTTCAGGGATAGCAAGGGTTAACTTCAGGGACTCAGGGGCACCAAGTGTTACCCAGGGCAGCAAGGGTTAACAGGGACAGACAGAGAGAGAGGGAGAGTTGAAAGTGTAGCCGTAGCTACACTGATACTTAGCGTTTTCGTTGGTGGAACAGGGGAGCAGAGACAGGAGCCATAGCAGGAGACAGGAGCAGGTTGTTGGAGGAGAGAGGCAGGATGGGAGAGGTGAGCTGGTCCGTGGTGGAGAAGGTAGGAAGCTCTCGTTGGTGGTGTGGTGTAGACTCTGCTACTGAGTGTACCGACGCAGGGCTATTTAACCCTGCTGGTACGCTCACAGAGGGGGACAAGTGGCGCTGGCTTCCGGCTAGCATGGGTTGGCATCGTGATAATGTATCACCAGCCGACTCATGAGCACCCGCGCTTAATCTCTCGCGCGCATGTAATACCGCGAGATCGTGCGCGCAAGACCATACATGCGCGCTGGAGATTTGAAATGGAGACAGGAGATCAAACTATCTCCTGTCTCCATGGTTTCCAAACAAAGCAGGGCAATGCTAATTGTCCTGCTTTGTTTACAACTGTATTTATGACCAGGGCTGTGTTTCTACAGCCCTGGCTCATGAGACATTATATGTATTATATATACACATATATATATATATATATATATATATATATATATATACACATTATATATATATATATATATATATACACACATATATATACATACACACATATATAGATACATAAATAGGGACACTTCCTTTTACAGTCCCACACACAGCCCTCTGTAGATAGTATCACACAACGTCCCCCTTTAGATATTGCCACATACAGCCCCCTGTAGATAGTGACACACACACACACACAAACACACAGCCCATGTAGATAGTGCCACACACAGCCCCTTGCATTTAGAGCCCATGAGACGCCGAGACGGGAGCATTTGCATAGGCCAGGACAATTCAGTGACGTCGCCACGCTGGCCTGTGCAGGGATCCTGTCCCAGCATCTTATAGGCTGCATGCCTAATGTGGCCTGTAGCCTAGTGAATAGCAGAGCAGCTCCACACAGATACAATTAAATGTGGCAGTTGCTGGCACCGGGGGCCCCTCAGGTTGCCAAGTGCTACTTACGCAACTGGGCATGAGTGGGCCCATGCCACCTGGCCCATATATGCTGCAGGCCCCCATAGCAGCCATTATGGCTATTATAGAGGTAGTTTCGCAACTACTAGGGGCAGCTATAGGGGGTGCAAAAGCAGAAAATTGAGGTAGCAACCCTGGAGCAGAGAAGCTAAATTGATGGCCTATCCTCAAGATATCAATATCAAATGAATGGAATAATGCTGTAATAGTGTGTTCCGCCGTTGTGAATGTGTCGGCATTGTTCAGTAAGGAGTGGTATACGCAATGAAAAGGAAGCAGCGTTTACAGGAGCGCCATAGCCCCTCCAAATAGCAAATCGATGGGGGTGCCAAGAGTTGGACCCCCACTGATTAGATCCTATCTTAAGGATAGGCCATCAAGTTTATTTCACCCGATAACCCCTTTAATTTGACATTGATATTTTTATTACAATATACTGGTAAACTTTTATATGACGGTATATTTTACATATACATTAAATTACTGTCTTCTTCGATGTTATCTCCATAGTAACACCTGCAATCACGAGTACTAGGGGTTTCTGTGAGATTCCAGCAAGCCACGCGTAATCTCGCGAGATTACGGAGGTAAACGAGATTTTGTTTCCCTTGCTGGAAATCTCAAAGAAAAGAGTCAGAAGTGTCAGGATTCTGAATACACATGACGTCTAGGCTGGATTTCATGTGTATTCATTATCAGGACACTTGATTAACGTTAATCTCTGTGTATGTGGCTGCAGATCGCTGCTGTGTAAATTAATGGAAAGGAGTGTATGACACTGACTAGTAACTGATTGGGCAGCGTTATACACGTAAACACGCCCAGTTAAAAACACAATACACGCCCAGTTGGACATAACGAAAAAAAAAACGCCCAATTGTCCATTTCAAAGCTCATTTGCATATATATATATATATATATATATATATATATATATATATATATATATATATATATATATATATATATATAAAATAGCTCATAACTTGGCCAAAAACGAAGGTTTTTTAAAAGAAAAAACACGTTACTGTTATCTACATTTCAGCGCCGATCACATGCAATAGGAGATAGGGATTTGAGAATCTGGTGACAGAGCCTCTTTAAATGCAGTTTGTTGATATGACATATGGATCTCCTTGCAAAAGTAGACTTTATTCTCAGACAGAAATAGCAAAGGTATAGCTGTTTTAGTGTTTGAAACATATCTAAGGCCTCATTTACACGAGCGTGTGCGTTTTGCGCACGCCAAAAAACGCAGCGTTTGGCGTGCGCAAAAGGCACTTGAGAGCTCCGTGTGTCATCAGTGTATGATGCGCGGCTGCGTGATTTTCGCGCAGCCGCCATCATAGAGATGAGGCTAGTCGATGTCAGTCACTGTCCAGGGTGCTGAAAGAGTTAACTGATCGGCAGTAACTCTTTCAGCACCATCGACAGTGAATTCAGATCACAATATAGAGCTACCTGTGAATAAAAACAAGACATTCATACTTACCAAGAACTTCCTGCTTCTTCCAGTCCGGCCTCCCGGCCGTTGCCTTGGTGACGCGTCCCTCTCTTGTCATCTGGCCCCACCTCCCTGGATGACGCGGCAGTCCATGTGACCGCTGCAGCCTGTGATTGGCTGCAGCCTGTGCTTGGCCTGTGATTGGCTGCAGCTGTCACTTGGACTGAATTGTCATCCCGGGAGGTCAGACTGGAGGAAGAAGCCGGGAGTTATCGGTAAGTCAGAACTTCTTTTTTTTTTTACACGTTCGTGTATATTGTGATCGGAAGTCACTGTCCAGGGTCCTGAACCAGTTTAACTCTTTCAGCACCGTGGACACTGTCTCCTGACGTCGCGTACCGTAAATTTTTTTGCCGGGTTCGGTCAAAACGAGTTCGGCCGAACCTGGTGAAGTTCGGTGCGCTCATCTCTAATTTGACACTCCGTTTGGATGTTTGTAAACAGAAAAGCACGTGGTGCTTTTCTGTTTACATTCATCCTTTTGACAGCTCTTGCGCGAATCACGCAGTTCGCACGGAAGTGCTTCCGTGCGGCATGCGTGGTTTTCACGCACCCATTGACTTCAATGGGTGCGTGATGCGCGAAAAACGCACGATTATAGAACATGTCGTGAGTTTTACGCAATGCACTCGCGCTGCGCAAAAATCACGCATTGTCTGCACTGCCCCATAGAGTAATATAGGTGCGTACGACACGCGTGAAAAGCAGGCGTGTCGCACGCGCGTATATTACGCTCGTGTAAATGAGGCCTAACTCTGCAGGTTGGTGTGCATTTGCAAATCTAGTATTAAAGGGAATGTGTCGCTAGAAAAAATTTTTTTTTTTTTTTAGTTAAACAGTTAGTGTATGAATGCTTAAACACTGTCAAAATTTTTTAATTTTTTTCATGAGTCAGGAAATATTATAAATTAGATTCTAATTTATAACATTTCCCAGTGCTGGTCACTAGATGGAGCAATTCACAAAATTGCAGCATTGCATGTGGTAAAGCAACGACATTGCTTTATGCTGCAAAATTTGGGAATACTCACTCGTGAGCTCACAGAATCCCCCCTCCTTTATTCTGGCTAGTGCCAGGAGAAAGGAGGGGATTGAACAGTCAAAACTCCTACACTGTGTGTCGCCATTTTTTGAGCTAACACACAGTGTAGTAGGTTTACATACAGTAGTAATCACACACTAAAACACGTACATACACAGACCTAACTTACCTGCTCCTGCCGCCACCGCTCCCTCCGGTCCGTCCGCTCCGGTCTGCTCCCTCCGCTCCTCGTGCTTGCTTCAGAACACAAGTCCGGAAGCCGCGACCGGAAGTCGTCATCTCACAGTCCGGCCGCGGCTTCCGGTCGACATGAACATGTCGCCGGATTTCGCTCTAGCGAAGACCTGACTTTTGGTCTGTGTGGGAGTGGCGCATGTGCCGCTCCCAAACAGACCCCGTACGCTATAGTGGATGGAACGGCTCCCGTTCGCATTCTCTATGGGGATGTGTGTGCCGTATTTCATCACTGTATGTGTCGTTAATCGACACATACAGAGATGGCAAAAAAAATGGCAGCCCCCATAGAGAAGAAAAAGTTAAAAAGCATAAAAAAGTAAAACACAAACACACACATAAATAAAAGATTTTATAATAAAACACTAAATGCAAATTGATATCAAATTTTTTTTTTCCGTGACACTCGTCCTTTAATTGCCTCCGCTTGATGTAGATGCTTTACTTTAATTTGGTAGTTATCAGTGGAGTTATCAATATAATAACAGCAGGAAGAACCAACTGATACACATTCCCCCCTTGACTGTTGTCTAATAATCGAATACTATTATAGTTTTGGTAACATTTGTAGTTTCTGCCCAATATCTTAAAAGGTGTCATCATATATTTCTGTAATATTATCAATTAACGTGACTAAATCTTGTATGAAATTATAACTCAGTGTGCCCCTAACTTTTCTAAAAATATAATTGTACCAAAGTTGACACCTTTCAGATTCATAAATTAAAACCTTAGCACATGTCTCTACTTTTATTTGGTTTTTTTTTGTGTTTTTTTTTTAAGTTGCAGAAAACCAAATTGATCATAATTGGGCTAAAAATAAAAGATACAAAATCAGCATAAAAGAAGCTGTATAAACTACTCCTTAGAACACCACGTGGAGCAATTTTTACTATAAAACAATTTGAAATTGTTCTCCATCACAACACATATTTTAAAAAAATAATATAATCAGAGAATGATAAGAAATAGTGCCCCCCCCCCCCCCTAAACACTCTCAAAGGAAACATATACACGGCAAATATACATTAATTTGCTCAGGGGTAAACAGGGCTATGAGGATGCCGGTTCTCAGCAAAATACGTCGGGTGTGGGCGGGTGACTTTATTTTTAAATACACTCCATGATCCTGTGTGTACATTAGACTCTGAACTGCAGACACAGCCCTAACATTCAACCACCAAGTGGTGGAATTCCGTACTAATGTACTGCTCAACTGCAGACTCTGACATGAATAATATGGCGATATATAAATAGGCAGAATCTGGTCCGGTTGACACTTAGCGTAAATACTGCAGATTTTCCACAACGGATTTCTTTGCAGAAAATCTGCAGCAAAATACAGTAGCAGCAGAGTGGATATTTGAATAAATCTCATCCACACACTGCGTAAATGATAAGCTGAAAAAAAACGCTACAAAATTTACCTGTGGTGCGTTTTTTTTAATCTGTAGCATGTCAATTGTATTTGCATAATCGCTGCTTTTTTGTTTCAGGTTTTCCCCCATTGTATTCAATGGGTAGGTAAAACCTGCAACAAATAGCAAATGTTGCGATTTTTGCCGTGGAAAAGGTGTGATTCCAACAAAAAAAATTGCAACTCAGAAAAATATAATCTTATACTTGCCCAGAATTTTGTGCTTCTTCATTCAGAATAGCCTCCTGGGATGACATTTCATACCATGTGACCGCTGTAGCTAATCACAGGCAGTAGCGGTCACATGGGATGAAACATCATCTGAGGAGGCCAGGCTGCAGAACGGCAGAGGGATGTATCGCCATGGCTATGGATAAGTAAGTTACATGCAGTTTTCCGCATTGGACATTCCTGGCGAAAACTAATAAATCAAATAAATAAAGACATAATGTCAGAAAGAGAAATTTTTCTTAAGTCTTAAGGTATGACTGACCCCTGTATAATAATAAACCACTAATGCATAATTGAACTAGAATGCTTCCTAAGGCAAGGCAAACAGCATAAGAGAAGGCTCACCCAAGTATGAATTGGTCAAATTAAATTAAGACCCATAGAGCAAAGTGTCTTACCCTTTGACATGATGTACTAATATTTAGGGAACAAAGTACTCTCCATCGACGCATGTTTCACAGATATCATAGCTACTTCAGTCTGTGTATGTAAATGTTGATCTTAGCCGCAGTTCAATGTAATTTTACTGTGTGTATGTCACCTAGTGGCCAAACTACATTAGCATTTGATTTTGTGCTATTGTGTGTTATGTAGATTGGACCTGTGGTCACATGAGAAGGATGTGCAGGTACTCAAGTTTAGTTCTCAAGTTAGTGTGATACTGAGGATGCTGTTGTTGGCAGGCTGTGGTGTGGTGTGACTCTCAGGAAAGTACGGCCCCAGACACCATTACTAAGTAGGCAGGTTCCTTGAAGTTGAACTCTGCAATTTGTAGAACCTGGAGGCGTAGGAACACTGCGTGCGAAAGTTCAAGAGGCGGAGCCAACCCAAGTTTTCAAAAGTAAGTACCCTTGGCGCCAAAGGCTGTTGGGTGTATGACTGTGGTGAGAAAAGGAGGTACCTGTCATTCACCGTGTTGCAAGTGGTTATGCAGCAGAGCGGAGCAGGCCAAGAGAGGACCAGAGACATTGTGATGTCAGCAAACTCAGATCGTCTTAAACCATGGTAGAGTAAGGAGCAATGCGTGACCTGAGAGACAGACTGATGGAGGCTAATTGCCACTATCCTGAGCAGGAGTCACTAGGAGTAGGCTACAATTAATTGGCTGCAGAGGGCCCCCACAAATAAGAAGGTACCATGCAGTGTGAAAGAACCATTCTATCCCTACTTAGGAGACTGCCAAAGACCGCGAGAGAGCATTTAATGGGGAAGACACCACAGCCAACCGCTGATTTGCTGAGAGCGGCTGACAAACAGATAGCAGTTCACAATGCTCCTTCCTAATGTCCTTTTCAGTTTGATGGCAGATATACTATGCAATTTAACAAAATGCTAGTTCTGAATATTATTTGGTTCCGGGACGAACATTGTATGTTGAAGCCATAACCCTATGGAAAACTGATAAGTGCTTTTGAAGCCCCTAAAATGTCCTCCCAAAATGCTAAAAAAGGTGAATTGAAGAAAAATAAGCACAAAAATACAAAAAAAGCATGTATTGTAAGTACAGTGTTCCCTCAAGTTACAATATTAATTGTTTCCAGGGCGACGATTGTAAGTTGAAAATATTGTAACTTGAGACCATAACTCTATGGAAAACTAGGAATTGGTTCCAAAGCCATCAAAATGTCATCCACAAATAAGAAAAAAAAGATGATTTAGCGGATAATTAATACAATAAAGCAAGTTCTCACATATAAAAGTCAGAAATACTGTAGGTGCTGGAGGCTGTAAATCACTTTCTACGATGAAGACAGGAGCTTCTTCGGGAGACTGTACAGTAGCCAGTGTACCAGAAATATATCATAGAGCCGCCCTCATCTGGTGTCCAAAGGATCAACTCATTCTGGCGCAGGTAAAGAGCAGTACAGGACATTCAATACTGTACTGTAGAGAGGCGCTACAAGACAGTCAATCAGAGCATACACTGCATTACAACAGCTGTTTTACCAGTAAAATAGCCATGCTGATTAGCTGGTTCTTCCAGTCAATTATATGGGTCCAAAATCCAGACCTTTTGTGGCATTGTGTGTTGAATGTGGTTTCTGTCACGATCTAGGGGTATGTGGACCCACTAGGCAGCTCCGCTGTAGCGGAGTGGCAGCTGGCCAGGTCACAGTCTATACAAAGTCTATGCAAAGTTCTTAGCACAATTTTACCTGAGAGAGTCCAGACAGAAGCAGAGGCTTTGGCACACCTGAGAGAGTCCAGACAGTAGCAGAGGCTTTGGCACAGATGGAACTTGACGTGGCAGGTAGCGCCAGACGTGGCAGATGATACCAGGAGTTGCAGATGACACCAGATCTGGTGTATGACAGCAGACGTGGCAGGTGACACCGGACATGGTGTATAACAGCAGTCGTAGCAGATGACACCAGACGTGGTGTATAACAGCAGGCGTAGCGGATGACACCAGATGCGGTGTATAACAGCAGGTGTAGTAGGTGACACAACACGACTAGAACACTAGAAAATGCTCAGGAACAAACACAGCATGGGATACAGGATACAGGTAGCAGGGCACGGGAACACTGGAAGCAGGATACAACTAAGGGACCATTTGCAATACGAACATGGGTAGACAACAACAATGCTCAGGCAAGGAGTGGAAGGATGGAGCCCTTTTTATAGTCCAGGGTGTTCAGGGATAGGTTAGGGAATTTTAACATGTGCGCACGCTGGCCCTTTAAGGCCGAGACCGAGCGCGCATGCGCACTCTAATATTTAGAGCAGGGCCGGAAAGCCGCGAGTGCTGGCATCTCCTAGGATGGAGACGCTGGCAGGATGCCAACGGTCTGTGGTCGCCCGTCGCAAGGTAAGGAATGGCGGTGGTCCGTGACCACTGCCGTGACAGTTTCAAGTTACAATGGCCCAGGAAAGAACATTGTATGTTGAAAATATTGTAACCTGAGGCTATCGTAACTTGAGGGACCACTATATATATATATATTTATTTATATAAAATATAGAACTAAAAGAGTGGCACTCCAATAGGCTTAGTCAAAAAAATATAAAAATGTAGTCACCCATAGTGAGAGAGGGACATTTCAACTCTACCATAGAATCATTTTCAAACCATATACAGTATATTTATAGAAATATTCATGTAGCAGAATCTATGACTGAATAATAGCCTAAACATATATTACAGTATGTGGCCTTTCTAACAATCAAAAATCTGCACTAGCATAAAAAGTGCTATAAGGGTTTAAGGGCAATATACTGGCAATTTAATGGCCAAAGAAACTTTGCAACCATTTTGGCATTACGGTTGTCAGTTGGATAAATAATAACATTATGCTTGACGCATCTTAAGTGTATATGTGGCAAAGAAATAGATTAATATTAATTAGTATTCTAGAATAAAATGTAATGCAAATTCCATGTACACATGTATTCACAACTAGCACGCTCATAATCATTGCTATATATATTATTCTCAGCATATAGCCTAAGTAGCTGTATGAAACTTACTAAATCAAAGTCAGCCTTAATCTGGGTGATAGGTTCAAGACTGTAAAATAAAATATGATCAACTACCCGCAGTACATACAATGCTTATTAGACTATTTGTTTGTACTACCAGGTGCTGTGTTAGGTGTTCAGGTTCGGTTTCTATTTCTGAATGCACGTAAATGCTTGCAAAATAAATTGCAATCATATTTTACTTTGGTTTCCACATAGGCTTTATTTATAACAAGTATCTGGGTCGCTGAAGTATAAAGTTGTATAATAAATTAGAGGTAAAACTAAATTACAAAAGAGATAGTCACAAGGAAATCATAAATCACAATAATTACATTGACGTTTATCCTTGAGTTCGCTCAACATTTTAATGCCGCTAGGCTGAAAAATTATTACAATTATATGAAAGAATAACATTGAGAGCAAGGGAGAAGGGAAACACAGAAGTGTAGAATTCATGTTTAATTTGAGATGGGAGTATCTAATTGCAATGAAAGTTTAAGCAGGTGCTGCAGAAAAGAGCTCAATGTGGAAGCTTTGGTAGATATTAAAATTGCATGAAGGTAACATTTACAGCTTAGAAAAGAACATAAACTTGGGCAAAAGAACAATAGAATTATTTCAAGTGCATGGTGGCGGAGTGAACACTGAAGACAGATCTTATTAGGATATTCAGGTATGGCTGTAGATCACTATGATTCTTATTCAGCTTATTCAGAACAGATAGACATAGACTGTAGTCACACTGTGCTGTTTTAATACAGTTTTTGCATGGGTTCCGTGTAGTCACATCCTGGACTGGATCCTAAATAGAGGAGATGTATTAAGACTTAGGGCCTATTTTTGTAGCATGTCTTTTGACTACAGATGGCAGTGTCACTTTGGTAGCAGGCTGTCCCATAGAAATCAATAGGATCAGTTGTTTTAAAAAAACATATTGCAAATAATGGGCACCGCGTCTAGGCATGGTGTAGTGTAGTCTGACTGAAGGGGCTAATGTCTCATGTACATAGTACAGCCTTTTGCATGGGTACAGCTCCTTAATATGTAGCCACATGAGTCCTATGTGCTGCCGTACAGGTTCTCTCAGGTTCCATACGTGCAGAGTTATTCTCCCCTAGAAACACTAAGGCATGCCACAATTTGAAAATTGAAGGCCTATGGAGGTACAGTAGACACTTCATTGTAGCCCCATTGCCACCATAAAGCCATAATATATCCGGGAGCATGAGCCTTACATAGGAGAAGAGTTTACAGAGGGTAGATGGAGGAAATAGGCCCACCTGCTATTGGCTAGGATGGGGTCACTAAAATTACCAAAATCTCCATGGGGTCACATAGATCACCATAAAAACCAATGGTGATTTAAGTCTGGTTCAATAGAAACACATACGGGGAGTCCGGGTGTAGCAGCCATAATACATTCGCAAAAATTTGGCTGCATTACGGTCAAATTAAACTGGCCTAATTATAATTAGTCAATGAAATGTATTATCGCTGAGGATAATGATGATGTGTGATAATTCATGATAAATTAAGATAAAATCAAACAGCAGATTATAGAGTGTTTTACTAAATCTCAATTTTTTTATTGTAGGTTGATTGCTTTTCAGTAGTGATTCCAACATGTATAGTACAGGAGCCTTTCTGGGTAATAGAAGGGCAGGATTAGCCGTCAGTAATTTGCAGCCACTGCTGAGCAGCAGCAGGTAGTGGTTAATTGAACACCAGTTCATCTCTAATTACGACTTTGCATCATTCAGAACATGATAATTTCATTACAGCGGTTTGCATGAAATCTTAACATGTTCTCAGAAGCAACAGGATTTGTACTTCCTCATTATCCAGGAATTAGTGAATCCTTGAAGGTAAAATAAGTTGTTATGACCAGAAAGGAGAAATTATTGTGCAGAGAAAATTTGTTTTCTATATTTGGAACATTATATATGATCTTTAGTAAAACTTTATATTCATTTGTTTTTATTAATATAGCAATAATAGTAACAATATGACCCAAACAATGACACCAGCGCTATAAAATTGTATCACCATTATACTGTATTTAGCACATTATCTCGCCATAGTATAGCCGTTGTGCTTGTGGCTTGGGTTTCCAGCATGTTTGTACCTAGCAGGTCTGGGTTTTGGTGTTTTGTTTCCTCTTCATTTTCTCTTTCCATGATGATAAGGAAGATGTTAACAATTGTAATTAAGAATTGTAATAATTTCCTCAATGACATACTTCTGTTAATATAACGATACATGAGACTTGTAAGCTAATGTTTTTATGGTTCTAACATTTTGATCATAGAAACAGGTCTATTAAGAATCCATCTGTCCAAATATACTCAATGTGAAAATATAATAAATGTCACCTAGAATATTTGATCCAAATCCTTTCATATGACTCGGAAGACAGCCAAAGCCTCTTCACTTACAATGATAACCTATGTCAGGTATTGCACCTACCTGACTGTGAAACATATATATGTTCAGGCACATAAGAGACATGCATCATGAACAATGAACATCATTTTTATATTGCATTGGTACTTTTATTTTATTGTATGGTAATGCAAACAACAGTGGTAGCTACAGAATGTTAACATAAAAATATTATAAACAGCACAACCTATATGGTAGAGAAAAAAAATGGCATGATACTGGCATTAAAAGAAAGCTCCAGCTTGGCCTTTCTTTAGAGAGTACCTATTATTTAAAAACAAAAATATCACATTTAGGCAGCTGTAGATGTATATTCAATGGAGTGCATCCAGAAATTAGAGGTTTTTTTCCTTTCCTTTGTTGGTTTTGGTAAATTTTTTATCACTCTAGCTGCTGAGCGGTCAGGCTCCTTGGGGTGATGGAAGAGCTGTTTTGTGTTCTCTGAGCCAATCAGATGTCTCTCCTTGCAGCTCCGCCTCCCCTATCACAACATGCAATCTCTCATACACTGAGGTAGAGAGACTGCAGTTGCATCCCCCTCCCACATTTCTACTGTGTTGCTGCAAACAAACTTTTTGAGTACGAGGAAGTTTCTGAATATTTGCAAAGATCTGGCATGCCAGTAGTGAAGAGGAACTACAGGCTGCTGGAAGGTAAGGAAAATGCCACTTTGCCCTAATAAAACATATTAGTTTCATGCATTCTAATGTACCAGGTTATGCTCACATCTGCCTCAGAAGTTTTTTTCGAAGCTTCCATCGCAGATTCATTCATATTTGAATGGAAATATATTGCTGCATGTTAATGCATTATAAGTATCCATTGAATGACGGATCCGACATGCGTCCTGGTTTCCGTTATAAATAGAAGCCATGACTGATTGAACAATAGGTATGATGCAAACATACAATTAAACAAAGGTGTATATTGAACAAGGGCAATTCATTCCTTTTCTTACTTGCGCTCAGTATATATTTCACAAATGTACTTCATCTTCCTTATTCTTCATTAGAAAACATCACTAATGTAAAAAAAATTGTTTCTATATACATCAAGCACTCTTTGTGTTTTCTGTACTTATCATGATAGCCTCACTGCTTATGTATGGTAGCTGTACAAATAGTACACAAGCCAACCATAATTTGTTATATCCGCTGCAATATATCTTCATAATACCCTTACTAGCAGATCAGATAAAGAAATGTTTACTTGTTATATCTGTCATACTGTTAGATATAGTGCTCCAAAAATAGGCCAAACATTGATGTATTATCTAATGCACTCATTAAAAAACGCTGACTGCATGTTGCCATAAAATAGCCTGTCCATCCTCTTTAACTAAAGCTTTTTTATTCTGAATATGGGTATCATTAGCAAAGAAAACAGTCAGTTATACATGTTTTAATAAGGGAAATATATAGAGAAAACATGGGAAGCAAGCGGGCTTTGAAACCTCAATAGACTGCTGACATGGGGAATGAGTAGTTTCCAAAAAGCAGCAATCATTTAAGGATTAAGATAAATTGATAAAACGGGATTAGAACCAGTCTATACATTTTATGTGCAACAGTTTAGATAACAATATGATGACCAGAAGAAATAAAAAGGTGCTGCAAAATAGATCATTAAGCTGCATCAGCCAAAATGGCATTGGGCACAGTAAATACATTTTTATTACATACAAAGCACAAAATGTAGACAGTTAAATTGCCCAAGCTGTTAATCCATTCCCGCCGCAAAAGTTTTTCGGATTTTCACTTTCATTTTTTCCTCCCCAACCATAACTTTTTTATTATTCCGTCAATATAGCTGCGGCTTGTTTTTTGCGGGACGAGTTGTAGATTTTCACAGCACCATTTATTGTACCATATAAAATAGTGGGAAATATTTGTAGGGTGGAATAGGAAAAAAACAGCGATTCCTCAATTTTTCAGGGGGTTTCGTTTTTATGGCATTCACCGTGCAGTAAAAACGGCATGTTAACTATATTATGCAGGTCAATTTGATTTTGGCGATACCAAATTTATATAGTTTCTAATATGTTTTACTACTTTTACAAGGTAAAAACGAATTGTTAAAAAATAAAATGTTAGTTTTGTTGCCATATTCTGAGAGCCAAACTTATTTTTTTTTCTGTCAATTGAGCAGCATGAGGGCTTTTGCGCGGCGATCTGTAGTTTCTATTGGTACCATTTTGGGGTATATGAGACTTTTTGATCACTTTTTACTCCATTTTTTTGTGGGACATGAAGTGACCAAAAAACTGCGATTCTGGCATTTTAATATTATTTTTCTTTACGGCGTTAAATGTTATATTGTAATAGTTCAGTCTTTTACAGACTCGGCGATACCAGTTACATTAATTTTTTTTTTACATTGTGCTTGGGGGAAAATGGGAAAATGTTTTTTTTTTTACTTTTATTTAAAATTGTAACTATATATAACTTTTTTTACTAGTCCTCCTAGGGTACTTGAACCAGCGATCGTTGGATCACTTGCATGTATTGCATGTATTGCAGTATATCGTTATCGTATATCATTGAAGCAGGGCTTCATAGGATTACAAAGATGGCAGACCTGTGGACCTTCATCAGGCCAACCAGGCTGCCATGCCAACCATTGGCACGCCGCGATCGCACTACGGGGGGGGGGGGGCAATGCAACGTTACAGGGGGCCACCCCCCTGTTTCTAACCACTTAGATGCCACGGTCGCTTTTGGATTGGAGCGAGCAGCCGTCAAAAATCAAAATACTGTGTTGTGCCGGTACTCATGCACAACCTAAATAGGTGAGCAACACTCCACATTGTCTGTCCCTACTTATATTTTTCTAAATGCTATCACCTTAGCGGAGCGCCGTCCTCTTTTTTTTTTTTTTTTTGTATTTCTTACTTTAAGCTAAAAATGTTTTTACAATTTGAACATAACAAAAGTCAGATTGTTTCCTTTATAAGTACGTCATTAAATTGTTTCCATAACATCAGACTATCTCTATTGTAGGCATTCTGTATTTCTATCTGCTAAGCTATCATATAAACATCATATCTGCAACATCCCTCAATCTTAAATCCACATCTTTATTTATTCGGTGAATTAGCGTAATATAAATAAATCCACCCACGCCTCAAAAGGTTTGTTCCATGGTACTATGTTGTCTATCTTGGCAACATAATGGATTGGAAAAAGTTGTCTGATTTCTTTACCGGGGTTCCTCACCAAGTTGCAGGGCGATATTAATCAGTCCACTGGCTTATTACCGCAGCTGTGAAATGTAATTTACATTCATGTCAACACTGTGGCTGGCAATAGACTGCCATAGTCATGTGGCAGAGGACAAAATATGATTTCACTGCAATGACAAGACTTGGCAAAGTATGGAGCACCACGGTACCGGCTGGTTGGAATACATGTGTGATGTCAATTAATTTCTGGTCATTTGGGCCAAAAATATCACGTCAATAATACGAAATTTATCTTATTAACATTCAAGAAAAGTTTTTTTCTTAGAAATAAGATTATTTATAAAGAAATAATATGTCAATAATTTTCACAATATAACAAATTATTGATACATTTCTTTATTGTGTAGCTGTCGAACTCACAAGTTCTTTACTAATTAATGTAATGACGGGGTAGGGAGACAGACAGGTGAGCCCTAATCTACCCGCCACTCAGTCCCTGCCTACTTGCACGGCCTGTCCTAGGCGACGGCGTGCAACTGGGCGACGGTCCCTACGCTCAATATGTGCACGACAGACAAGGGTACACAGAAGCTTATGGAAATGGGGCAGTTGCCCACGGCAACACCGTGAGCAACAAGAGTAGTGAACAAGCCGAGTCAAACCAGGATTGTACGAGGTACTAAACGCAGAGCAGGAGAGTAGTCAGTAAAGCCAGGGTCAATATGAAGCAGAGGTCAATAGCACAAGCAGCAGCAGAGCCAGGAAACAGGCAGAATCACAGGCAAAGGAGGAGCAGGAAATGAAGGTATAAATAGACAGAGGGCGGGAGCTAGCTCCGTCTGGCCAGGCTGTGATAGGCTCTCCCACTTCTCAGCCTCCCAGCCCGAGTGGTAGATGATCGAGTCACTCTATCAGACTTAGGAGCAGGTGCAGACTGACTAACTACGGGCGTCGACACAGAAGCTGTGTCTGGCAGATCCTTTACAATTAAAAATATATTTACTTATATGTAATTTTATTCTCTAATCCCTTTCTCAGTGGTCAGCATTGTTGCCTTTCAGCACTCAAGTCCTGGGTTCAAATCCATCCAAGGGCAACATCTGCATGGAGTTTGTATGTTTTCCCTGTGTTTGCATGGACTTCCTCCGGATACTCTGGTTTCCTCCCACACTCCAAAAATATACAGAAAGGGTATTTAGATTGTGAGCCCCACTGGGGACAGTGAGTGAGAACAACTTCTGTACAGCACTTTGGAATATGTTGGCAATATATAAGTAACATAAATAAATACATAAATATTTACTGATTGTTTATTCATTAACCCCTTCCTGCAAAATGACGTGTCTGGTATGTCGGCATAACAAGTAACAAGTAGTCCGACGTACCAGACCAATCATGAAGGTAAAGTGGCACAGGAGCTGTGCTTGCTTCATCTTCAGCGGGTGTCAGCTGTAATATACAGCTGACAACCCGCTGCAACGGCGGCGATGGCTGTTACTGCCGATTGCCGCCGTTTAACGCCTTCCATGCGGTGGCCAATAGCGTCCGCCACCTTAAAGTAGTTGACAGAGGGAGGGGGACTCCCTCTGTACCCCCCTGACACCCCCCCCCATGTTTGCCGATGGTTGCTATGGCATTCAGAAAGCCTAGCACCGGCTTCCTGGTGGCCAGGTACAGAAGCTTGTCAGATGAAAAATGAGTAATAAGTAGTGCAGTGTATTGTACAGGGGATCAGAAGATCAGATCTTCAAGTCCCCAGATTAGTGTAAAAAAAAAGTGAAAAAAAAAATGTTTAAGAAAAATAAATAAAAACATTTCGGTAATAAAAAAACAATTATGGCCCTGTTTCCCTGATCAAGTCCTTTATAATTAAACATTTTTTAATAAAAACTATGACAGAATTTCTGTTTTTGATCACCTTGTCTCAGAAAAAATTTAACAAAAAGTGATCAAGTCGCAAGTACTCCAAAATGGTACCCAGAAAAATGACAGTTCGTCATACAAAAAAACAAGCCCCCCAAAGCAATATCAACTGAATAAAAAAAAAGTTATGGCTATCAGAAAATGGCGACACTAAAACATGTTTGTTTGTTTTTTTTAGAAAATACTAGTTTTTTTGTGGGAAAGTAGTAAAACGTAAAAAAACACTATAAATTTGGTATCGCTGTAATCGTACCGACCCATAGAATTAAGTTTACATGTTGTTTATACTGCACGGTAAATGCTGTAAAAAAGAAGAAACAAAATAATGCTAGAATTGCTGTTATTTTGTTTCCTCGTCTACCAAAAAATTTATATAAATAGTGATAAAAAAAACTTGCATGTACCCCAAAATGGAACCAACAAAAATTACAACTCGTTCCACAAAAAACAAGCCCTCACACAGCTCCTTCAACGGAAAAATAACACATTATGGTTCTCAAAACGCAATGATGCAAAACTATGCTAAATGACGGCCCAGACAAATTTTTTAGGTCCAGTAGTTTATCACTAAAAACCCCACATCATCATGTGCTGGACCCCACAGTTGGACCCGGTAGATGCAGTGGCGATGAGGAAACTTTAGGGCTCTGTGCTGCTTATAGGGCTAGTGAAGAAGTCAAAGATTAGGCAATATTGGGGCAGATATTTTGTACAATACCCCAAAAATCCGGCCTGTGCATAAAGAATTGGTTCAAAGCGTACAACACCAATCCATGGATTATTCATTTTATTATTCATTATTACATCATCCTATTATGCCCTGATGTACTCTGCCCAGTTTACATATACCCTGATGTACTCCGCCCAGCTTACATATACCCTGATGTACTCCGCCCAGCTTACATATACCCTGATGTACTCTGCCCAGCGTACATATACCCTGATGCATTCCGCCCAGTTTACATATACCCTGATGCACTCCGCCCAGCTAACATATACCCTGATGCACTCCACCCAGCTTACATATGCCCTGATGCACTCCGCCCTGCTTACATATACCCTGATGCACTCCACCCAGCTTACATATACCCTGATGCACTCCGTCCTGCTTACATATACCCTGATGCACTCCGCCGAGCTTACATATACCCTGATGTACTCCGCCCAGCTTACATAAACCCTGATCTTCTCCTCACAGTTTACATATACCCTAATCTACACCCCCCAGCTTAAATATACCCTGATGTACTCCGTACAGTTTACATATGCCCCCACATTATAAGCCGAAATACCAGTAAAACCCCAAACAAAACTACTACCAAGCAAAATCGACTCTCCAAAAGCCAAATGGCAGTCCTTCTGAGCCTGACAGTGTGCCAAAACAGCAGTTTATGACCACATATGGAGTATTACTATACTCTGGAGAACCCGCTTAACAATTTATGGGGTGTGTGTTTCCAGTGGCACAATCTGGGCACAACGTATTGGTCACAGAAATGGCATATCAGTGGAAAAAATGGCAATTTTCAATATGCAACATCCACTGTGCACTAATTTCTGCAGGACACTTGCGGGGACAAAATACTCGCAATACCTCTAGATAAATTTCTTCAGGGATGTATTCTCCAAAATGGGGTAATTTTTTGGGGCTTTCCACTGTACTGGTACCTTAGCTCAATGCAACATGGTGTCCAAAATCTAATTTTGGAAAATCTCCACTCCAAAAACAAAATTGCGCTCCTGCCCTTTAGAGCCTTGTTGTGTGTCCAAATAGCATGGTATGACTACATGTGGGATATTTCCATACTCGGGAGAAATTTCTTTCCAAATGTTGTGTGGATTTTTCTCTTTTATCCCTTGTGAAAATGAAAAAATTTTACTTTTTTAGTTGAAAACATTTATATAAATTTTTATGTCCTTTTACCAAAAAATTCTGCAAAAGACATGTGGGGTCTGAATGCTCACTTTACCCCTAGATAGTTTCTTTAAGGTGTATAGTTTTCCAAATGGGGTTACTTTTGGGGGGCTCCTACTATTTTGGTCCCTCAAGGGCTTTTGAAATGTGACATGGTAAATGGTGTTCCTTCCCTTTCGAGCCCTGCAGTGTGTCCAAACAGCAGTTTGAAAATGTCCACGTTTTATCATAAAAAATGTAGCTTTTCAAATTCATGGCCTAATTCCACTAAATTTGGCAAAAAACCTGTGGGGTCAAAATGCTCCCTATACCCCTAGATAAATTCCTTCAGAGGTATAGTTTCCCAAATAGGGTCACTTTTGGGTGGTTTCCACTGTTTTGGTCCCTCAGGGGCTTTGCAAATGTGACATGGCACCGCAAACCATTCCAGCAAAATTTGAGCTCCAAAAGCCAAATGGTGCTTCTTCCCTTGCCACATATGAGGTATTGCTGTTCTCAGAAGAGGTTGCTTTACAAATTTCCAGATGCTTTTGCTCCTGTATTTATTGTAAAAATGGAAAAATCTGACCTAAAACGACATTTTTTTAGAAAAAGACTTAGATTGTTGTAGCAGCAAAACTTGAGCTCCAAAAGTCAAATGGCGCTCCTTCCCTTCTGAGCTCTGTAGTGTGTCCAAGCAGCAGTTTATTACCACATATGGGGTATTGCCATATTCGGGAGAAATTGCTCTTCAAATGTTGGGGTGTTTTTTGTCCTTTATACCTTGTAAAAATTGCAAATCTCTAAGTTTTATTGGAAAAAATATAGCTTTTCATTTTCATGGCCTCATTCCACTAAATTCAGCAAAAAAACTGTGGGGTCAAAATGCTCACTATATCCCTTGATAAATTCCTTTAGGGGTGTAGCTTACCAAATGGTTTCCTATTAAAGACATTTACTCGCAGGATCCTGATTTGGATATATACTCTTTGGGATACCTTGGGGCTATTGCAGAAACAACCTTTTTACATAACCTGGCTTTTAAACAGACATGCAGACAATTTTTCCGTCAGGTTTCTCATCCACTTAGGGACTTGAATTTGTAAATTTCACCCCTACTTTAATTCATGTGAAACACCTAAAGGGTTAAGAAACTTTCTTAATGCTGTTTCGAATACTTTGAGGGGTGCAGTTTTTAAAATGGGGTGATTTATGGGGGTTTGTGTTGTATGGACCACTCAAAGCCACTTCACAACTGAACTGGTCCATGAAAAAATTGCCTTTTGAAATTTTCTTGAATATGTGAGAAATTGCTGCTAAAGTTCTAAGCCTTGTAATGTCCTAGAAAAAGAAAAGAACGTTCAAAGAAACAATGCCAATGTAAAGTAGACATATGGGATATGTGACTATTTTGTGTGGTATTACTATTTGTTTTACAAGCAGATACATTTAAATTTAGAAAAGCGCTAATTTTTGCTAATTTTCTCTACATTTTGGTGTTTTTCACAAATAAATATTGAATTTATCGACCAAATTTTTTTCACTAACATAAACCACAATATGTCATGAAAAAATAATCTCAGAATCGTTTGGATAGGTGAAAGCATTCCAAAGTTATTACAACATAAAGTGACACATGTCAGATTTGAAAAAATTGTCTTCGTCTTTAAGCCCAAAACAGGCTGTGTCCTGAAGGGTTAATCTATTTCCTTAACATGATTATGAGTGAGCTCTGAACAACAGTTCCAGAGATTTGCTTTACAGCGACATAGAAAACTGTCCGAAAATAACCCGTTCACGTCTTTCGGAGAATGTAGCAGACATGCTCTGTGCATAGAGGGAAAAGGAGGTGAACTGTCTCCATCATTTATTGTCAGTGGCATGATTCTGTGTTATCTGCCTCTAGATTTAAAACCTACACCCGATGTACAAAGTACGAGCTTTAAAAGTTTCAGTATATACCAATACAATACCACCAGAAAGGGGCACAGACACAGAGTAATGTTCAATATAAAGCAACGTTGCTGAACACTATAAAATCTACTGTGTTTGCGTCCCAGGTAATGACCAAGTTAAACTTGGTGCATCGATCAGCAATTAATGAACCCAAAAAAGAAAGTGATCGACTGAAGCACAACAAATTGATAGCAAAAAGTACAAAATTTTATTAACATGAAACCATGACAAGGGTTAAAAACTGGAACAGGGAATGAGTCACTCAATAAAAAGACATCGAAAACAATCATGTACCAGATGTAGGTATAACATAGGTCTATACAAAAACTGTTTGTTTGTTAGTCCAGCAAAGGAGAATGGTATATATGCCTGTGCAGGCCTGTAGTTGATAGAGCCAAAAGAGTAATGACAAGGAAAAAGATCTACATAGGATGAGATACCTGTGTGTAGTGCCTAGGTCACCACTATGAGAGTATAGCACTGGTTACATGTAGATACCCAAATACGGTGATTGTCTGCATATGTGTAATAGACTAATGCAAGCCATGGTGTGTATTACAGGACCACTGTTAAAGGTAACATACAGCACTGTGCATAGGCTCAAAAGAAAATGTATCAGGCCAATAGCAGGAACAAACTTAGTAGTAGCTGTGAAACATACCGGTGGACATGATGGAGACGTGGAAAGGGATGTCTGGACCCGACGCGCGTTTCGGCAACTGCCTTCGTCCGGGGTTAGGGTCAAACTGCTAAAATCTACCTATATATAGAGCGTAGCTCAGGTGTTTGCGATATGTACAGAAATGAGAAGAGGAGGAGGCAAGATCAGCTGACGGAAATTGGCGTCTGGTGCGGGGTACCAAGATGGCGCTGCCCCACTTCCGGTCCGCGTCATCAGAGAGGATGTGGGGCGGCGCGGACTGACCACGCCCACCATACATCCCACTCCGAGTAAAGACAGCGGTCGGAAGAGGCTAGGGCCACTCCCCCCACGGACACGAACATCTGATCAGGATGTCATGAACACCAGCGCGCAATCCATCATCGATATGTGCCAGAAAGGAACAAGAAAAGAACTTACAATACACATAGTTTGCAGAATGGTGTGTATGGTTGGAATTAAAAAAGTAGCATGGGATGACTTCCTGTAGTGTAAATTGTGTGATATGTGACGTGAAGAAAAAAAGGGGGAGGGGGGGGGGGTTGTGGTTTGATGTGAGAGAATACATGAATACACCGCAGGAGTGGCAAAAGTGATAAGATGAAAAATGTAGTGGGGCATTTGAGTGTGGAAATTTGAGAATAAGAAATTGTGTGTGTTAGAGATAATAGATATGGATGTCAAAAATATGAATGGGATGACTGACGTAAAATGTGATGCAAGTGACTATTATGCTAAAATGTGATAAAAAATGTAGTGAAAACAATAAAACCAGTTAATGTGTGTGTGAATATACACGTGTGGTGGACTCGCGATTGTTCTATAGATATCAATACGGAATAACACCTAAGTATTGAGTCTAGAAAAACCATAATATTGAAGCCCCATGTATTGGTGCAGACATGCAATACAAACAGATGTCTATACATACGGCAGACAGTGTATATATCAATTTCAGTTCACTATATTTGTAAAACCTAAACATGTATAATTGTGCCTAATAGACAATAACACTGAATAGATTAATATGAGATAAATACACGAAACATGTTATAGACCAGTACAGATAATTGAAGAATGTGACATAAGAAACTAGATATGAAAAGATAATAATCATAAAAGATGATGGTAAATAAAAGACTAAGAATGAAGTGAATAGTACAAAATAAGGGATCGAGATGATCCATGCAGGATGGGAATAGATAGAAAATGAATAATACGTGGTACAGAGAATAACATATATACATAATAGCCAATGCACAAAATATGTATAGAACGCAGTATAGTGTATCTTGTTTCCTCTTAGAAGGAGCGAAGGATGGACCGCAGGACACCTCCTCAGATGAACTCGATAGGAGAATATCATAGTTCTGTATATAAGAATGAATGGAAAAAACAACAAGAGAGGGTAGTTAGTTTTTAAAAAAATGACAACAGGGATGAGGAAAAGATAAAAGCCAAGACCCACAAGGAGTCAATGGTTACAAAAACGAAACAAAGCTCAACGATTCGTTTAATCCATGTGGAGACATTGTCCCAAGGGTCCAGATCCAACGAGACTCACATTGTGCGAGTTTTTGTTTTGTGGCCCCACCTCTCGTACCGCATATAATATGATCAATCCCTCTCACCTTCAGCTTAGAGGGATCGCATGAGTGGTGTGTTCTAAAATGTCGGGCCACAGGTTTCAACATCTCCAAAATTTCTGCCCCCGATGCTCGCTTTATGTCGGCCATATGTTCGCGTACCCGCACCTTCAGCTCTCTAGAAGTAAGACCAATGTAAATCTTTGGGCACGGACATACAGCGTAATATACAACGGCTTTGGTAGTGCATGTGATGGAATGAGTGATATTAAAAGTTTTACTGCCAGATGCATCGGTGAAGGTGGTGACATCTTCTATATTGGGGCACGCTGCACATTTACCGCAAGGCTTGCATCCCCATCTTGGACCCTTGGTCCCAAAGGGATATTTGGTTTTTATTGGGTCATAGAAACTTCTTACAAGATGATCTTTTAAGTTTTTGGATCGTCTTGCAGTCACGGAGGGATATTTTGTGATGAATCTGTTTAAAGAGGGATCGGTCAGAAGGATCGGCCAGTATCTTTTAAGGATTTCCTTCATTTGTAGCCATCGAGAATGGTATCCTGTAATAAATCTGACCTGGTTCTGTTTCTCTGCCTTCTTTTTAGGAAATAACAGATCATCCCTGGATGTCCCTTTTGCCCTTCGATAGGCTTTTTTAATTGATCTAGCACTGTATCCTCGCTCTAGGAAACGATGTTTCAGATCTGCTGCCTGTTTCTCAAATAACGAATCAGAGGAACATATCCTCTTGATCCGTAGGAATTGTCCAATGGGGACTGCTGAAATGGTCTGTGGGGGATGAGATGAAGAAGAGTGGAGTAATGCATTCACAGACAGGGGCAGTCTCACAGAAGGGATATGTAGATTCATCGACCACCATCTAAAAAATCTGGTGGTCAACTTACCCTCGTACATTCGCGATACTGCTGATCTTTTGCAGAAGATCAGCGGTATCAGCATTGATAGTGACATGCTCCTTGTTACCATCGACGTAGAGTCTCTCTATACATGCATCAAGCACGAAGATGGTCTGAGAGCGGTCCAGTATTTTTTGTCGATGTCAGAACTAGACAAATCACTATGTGCATTCATTGCACAGATGCTTGAACACATCCTAACACACAATTTCTTTGTGTTCAATGATCACTTCTACCTACAGCTCCAGGGAACAGCCATGGGGGCAGCGTGTGCACCATCTTACACTAACCTCTTCCTGGGGCTGTGGGAGAGGACCCTCTTCTCAGATGACCGGGAGGAATCAATGGCGCGGGTCCTTTTCTGGGCCCGCTACATTGATGACATTCTGGTCATCTGGAAAGGTACACATGCAGATCTTGATTCCTTCATGGTTGGACTCAACATGAATGATGTAAACCTCAAATTCACCCATAAAGCACATCCTAGCAGTGTCGACTTTTTGGATGTTAAAATCTTTACTGATGAGAAGGGCTTCATACACAGCGATGTTTTCCGTAAGGAAACCTCTGTGAATGCATTACTCCACTCTTCTTCATCTCATCCCCCACAGACCATTTCAGCAGTCCCCATTGGACAATTCCTACGGATCAAGAGGATATGTTCCTCTGATTCGTTATTTGAGAAACAGGCAGCAGATCTGAAACATCGTTTCCTAGAGCGAGGATACAGTGCTAGATCAATTAAAAAAGCCTATCGAAGGGCAAAAGGGACATCCAGGGATGATCTGTTATTTCCTAAAAAGAAGGCAGAGAAACAGAACCAGGTCAGATTTATTACAGGATACCATTCTCGATGGCTACAAATGAAGGAAATCCTTAAAAGATACTGGCCGATCCTTCTGACCGATCCCTCTTTAAACAGATTCATCACAAAATATCCCTCCGTGACTGCAAGACGATCCAAAAACTTAAAAGATCATCTTGTAAGAAGTTTCTATGACCCAATAAAAACCAAATATCCCTTTGGGACCAAGGGTCCAAGATGGGGATGCAAGCCTTGCGGTAAATGTGTAGCGTGCCCCAATATAGAAGATGTCACCACCTTCACCGATGCATCTGGCAGTAAAACTTTTAATATCACTCATTCCATCACATGCACTACCAAAGCCGTTGTATATTACGCTGTATGTCCGTGCCCAAAGATTTACATTGGTCTTACTTCTAGAGAGCTGAAGGTGCGGGTACGCGAACATATGGCCGACATAAAGCGAGCATCGGGGGCAGAAATTTTGGAGATGTTGAAACCTGTGGCCCGACATTTTAGAACACACCACTCATGCGATCCCTCTAAGCTGAAGGTGAGAGGGATTGATCATATTATATGCGGTACGAGAGGTGGGGCCACAAAACAAAAACTCGCACAATGTGAGTCTCGTTGGATCTGGACCCTTGGGACAATGTCTCCACATGGATTAAACGAATCGTTGAGCTTTGTTTCGTTTTTGTAACCATTGACTCCTTGTGGGTCTTGGCTTTTATCTTTTCCTCATCCCTGTTGTCATTTTTTTAAAAACTAACTACCCTCTCTTGTTGTTTTTTCCATTCATTCTTATATACAGAACTATGATATTCTCCTATCGAGTTCATCTGAGGAGGTGTCCTGCGGTCCATCCTTCGCTCCTTCTAAGAGGAAACAAGATACACTATACTGCGTTCTATACATATTTTGTGCATTGGCTATTATGTATATATGTTATTCTCTGTACCACGTATTATTCATTTTCTATCTATTCCCATCCTGCATGGATCATCTCGATCCCTTATTTTGTACTATTCACTTCATTCTTAGTCTTTTATTTACCATCATCTTTTATGATTATTATCTTTTCATATCTAGTTTCTTATGTCACATTCTTCAATTATCTGTACTGGTCTATAACATGTTTCGTGTATTTATCTCATATTAATCTATTCAGTGTTATTGTCTATTAGGCACAATTATACATGTTTAGGTTTTACAAATATAGTGAACTGAAATTGATATATACACTGTCTGCCGTATGTATAGACATCTGTTTGTATTGCATGTCTGCACCAATACATGGGGCTTCAATATTATGGTTTTTCTAGACTCAATACTTAGGTGTTATTCCGTATTGATATCTATAGAACAATCGCGAGTCCACCACACGTGTATATTCACACACACATTAACTGGTTTTATTGTTTTCACTACATTTTTTATCACATTTTAGCATAATAGTCACTTGCATCACATTTTACGTCAGTCATCCCATTCATATTTTTGACATCCATATCTATTATCTCTAACACACACAATTTCTTATTCTCAAATTTCCACACTCAAATGCCCCACTACATTTTTCATCTTATCACTTTTGCCACTCCTGCGGTGTATTCATGTATTCTCTCACATCAAACCACAACCCCCCCCCCTCCCCCTTTTTTTCTTCACGTCACATATCACACAATTTACACTACAGGAAGTCATCCCATGCTACTTTTTTAATTCCAACCATACACACCATTCTGCAAACTATGTGTATTGTAAGTTCTTTTCTTGTTCCTTTCTGGCACATATCGATGATGGATTGCGCGCTGGTGTTCATGACATCCTGATCAGATGTTCGTGTCCGTGGGGGGAGTGGCCCTAGCCTCTTCCGACCGCTGTCTTTACTCGGAGTGGGATGTATGGTGGGCGTGGTCAGTCCGCGCCGCCCCACATCCTCTCTGATGACGCGGACCGGAAGTGGGGCAGCGCCATCTTGGTACCCCGCACCAGACGCCAATTTCCGTCAGCTGATCTTGCCTCCTCCTCTTCTCATTTCTGTACATATCGCAAACACCTGAGCTACGCTCTATATATAGGTAGATTTTAGCAGTTTGACCCTAACCCCGGACGAAGGCAGTTGCCGAAACGCGCGTCGGGTCCAGACATCCCTTTCCACGTCTCCATCATGTCCACCGGTATGTTTCACAGCTACTACTAAGTTTGTTCCTGCTATTGGCCTGATACATTTTCTTTTGAGCCTATGCACAGTGCTGTATGTTACCTTTAACAGTGGTCCTGTAATACACACCATGGCTTGCATTAGTCTATTACACATATGCAGACAATCACCGTATTTGGGTATCTACATGTAACCAGTGCTATACTCTCATAGTGGTGACCTAGGCACTACACACAGGTATCTCATCCTATGTAGATCTTTTTCCTTGTCATTACTCTTTTGGCTCTATCAACTACAGGCCTGCACAGGCATATATACCATTCTCCTTTGCTGGACTAACAAACAAACAGTTTTTGTATAGACCTATGTTATACCTACATCTGGTACATGATTGTTTTCGATGTCTTTTTATTGAGTGACTCATTCCCTGTTCCAGTTTTTAACCCTTGTCATGGTTTCATGTTAATAAAATTGTGTACTTTTTGCTATCAATTTGTTGTGCTTCAGTCGATCACTTTCTTTTTTGGGTTCTTTAAAAGTTTCAGGTAGAGTCAGGATATTCTGAGGGCTTAGTGGGAAGTGTGCAACTGCAATATTTCAGAATTATTTTTTTTATATGGATAGTGATATGGAAAGAACAAAAAAAAATTACAAAAACCAATAAGTGATTTTCAGCTGATAAGTTCCCCGGAAAATAAACACACAAACGTACCTTTTATTTAAAAAATAACATACAACATATACAATCGAGTTTGACTGTTCACAGTTTGCTCAAGAAAAAACTATACAATTTGATACTGTAAAGTTATTTGGAAACTCATCAATGTACCGTCCAGTAGCAAAATATTGCCGGTGCTATAGAACATATCAAGTCACTGATTCAAAGAGAATGTATTTGATTTTTATAAATTACTTATATAAACACCTCTCCGCTTTCAAGTACTGCTTGATGAATATGATGACTTCACAATACAAATGTTCTCTATAATTTGCAATTATCTTGGGTTAATTTGCGGAAATCTAATTTACATATTTAATGAATTTAAAAAACTTTCTGGGTTTCTTACAAAGTTCGTTGCTTGTTGGAAATGGAATTTTACATTATTAAAATGGCGATTATTCTCATAAATATGTTTTGTATGAAAATGCCAAACACTCCCCTGAGAGACCGAATCACTGAGCAACAGACTAAATCTTTGACTTTTTATGCAAGTGAAATATCATTTGTATTTGACCTTCAGGAGTACATAAGTAATACTCCCATGCAGGCTTCTAGATTTCTCTTCTCTACAGTACTTCTACTGATTCTTAATGCATTTCAACTAAGGGTATAAATTACTTCTAGGGCCCTAGATATTTCCACATAGATGTCAAGGAAATGCTAAAAAATAAAAATTGGAGAAATCAAATAATGGTGCAGTAAAACAACATGGTTCACAGAACCTGACACTCACAATAAAGTTTATGGTATTTAAGCTTCTGTGACTGCACATAAATGTCATTTGCTACAACATAATATAACGTAAATGTCAGGAAAGAAAAATGAGTATTTATTTCAAGTAAAACAATTAGTATATGATGATAAAAACGTAAAGTTTAAGAAATAATCTAGTAAAGACAGAGCAACAAAAAACAGATAAAGTTTGAATAAAGTAAAGCGTCTAAACTCACTGAGCTTCGGCGTGTAATTCTAGTTATTTGTTTGTATTCCTTGTGGATATGTGCCTCAATGTGCACTACTACAAATTTCATGTGGGCTTCTCCTCAGTAATATTGTATAGTAGTGAATCTATATGCAAGTTACTTGACTGTATTTTGATTTGTACTACTTTCTTTTAAAGGGGATATCAAGAATTAGAAAAGCTTGTCTGCATTTTTCCAGAAACAGCACCACACCTGTCCATTGGTCGTGTCTGGTTTTGTAGTTTAGCCCTATTGAAATGAATCGGGTTAAGCTGCAACCAATGGACATGTGTGATGTTGTTTTTGGAAGAAAGCAGACATCTTTTTCTAATCCTGGACAATCCCTTCCATTTTTGAAAATTTATCTGACCTAAACTTTTCTGAAGATTGTATCTGTAGTTGCTATGTACACCTTTGAAAATTTATTTTTGTTATAAAAATGTATATAAATGTGTTTGTTGAAGTTTCTAATTACTTTTTATTAAAAACTATTTTTACTTTTTAAGATACAGCTGCTTTGTATCCTGTATATGTAAGTTCATAACTAAGATGTGATCGATAACAGGCGGAGACACGCAGGCTGTCACTAAACCCGTCAGTACCGCTGACCTGATGGATTCAGGTTTCAGCGCTAGATACGGCTGCTTTGTAAACAGTATACAAAGCAGATGTATCTAAAAAAGTAAAAATATTTTTTAATAAAAAGTAATTCGAAGGTTGCACCAAACACTGATAGACATTTATATTTTAAAGAAAACCACATTTTTAAAGGTGTACACAGCCTTTAAATTGAAAAATATTTAGTATCTATTAAGTTTAATAGAGAATAATGTAAACTCATACATACACCCGGCAAAGCACTTTAATGTCTTGCACATGTACAAGAACTGTATGTATAAATTTATGCACATGCCCCAGGCTTTTCATTTAAAGTGGATTTTCATCTAAAATGTAGGATTGGTCATACATTAGTTTAGCAGTAGTTTTAGTAGTAGCTAAAGTTTGGTAATTGTGTTTGTTTTACTTACAGAGATATTATAATTTTTCTATTGAATTTTGGTGACCATATTTGCAAAAGTTTCAAGAGGAAGCTGTGCACATAAATTCAAATGTAGCAACCAATGTAGCTCCTTTCTGGCTGTTACTTTTGCAAAAATGGTGGCCACAACAAAACAGAGAAATAACAATACATTTGTAATAAAAAGAAAAATATAACTAGCTACTGTATTATTTAAGCGTCTGGTTTACTAATATATGACTATTTTTTATTTTTTGGGGGGTATAAATCCCTTTATAAATTGCATCTGTTAACATGTTTTATAGGTGTTATGACCTAAATTGAATATAATGAAATTCCTAAGAGGAGAATTGTTTGCACCCAGTGCATGTGGGCTCACATATGTGCGTTTCCTTTATGTTATCCAAAAATGCACAAAAGTGACCAGGACACAATAATGGGAGTAACATACACAATACTGACAGATACAGACATAGTAGGAAGACCGATGTAAGGCCTGTGTATTTTTGATGAAGGTGAGTGAATAGCTTACAAATAAACGCAACTTCCTTTCACAGCAGGAAGATACAGAGAGTGAACGTTCATTATAAAACTGTTACATGTGTAACTACAAATAGGTGTTGTAATCAATAGAAGATATTGAATATGTTGGAATACGTTCCCTTTCACACAATGCTAGTGGCAGAATCTGATTATTATTCATTGCATTCTTATTTCTACAGTTACCTAATGCCAGTTATATTAAATGTCCTAAAATAAATGTCACTCAAAGTATTTAATATAAACCTTAAATATAACTGTGTACACAGAGTAGTTCTACCATTATAAAAAAAGCTTGTATTTTGTTCTTGTAACATTGACCGGTTTTGATAAATAGCCCTGTAAGAGCTTTCAACTTGTCTTTGTCTCCAGGCTTACATTTATTCAGTTGGTTTGTACTGGTCTTGCGGAATGGACTTTGTGTGTCTTTAAGTTCATTTAAGTAAAAGTAGAAAAACGAAGTCTTTTATCCTGAGCGTGTGTTCCTATTATTGCTAGCATATGTATCATGCATGAAGAATGTATATATACATTGATTTGTTCCTACTGCTCATATTATTAGGAAGACATTACTTAATCGACCGCTTTTACTAAAAATAAGAAAATGAATAACTCATTCATATAAGACTAGCTTCTTAGTATTACTTGTTTCCTCCCTTCCTGCCATTACATACTCCAGAATAGTAAATGACAAACCTGCCCAGCGATGAATCCTTTGTTCACATGTTCCGTGTTTTATTTACTAATGCATTTTTCTGTCCTCTTTAGGGCATGGCCAGACGTGGCGGAATTGCTCTGGAATTCCGCTGCGGCCAGTCCGCTGCGGAAATCCGCAGCGGACATTTTCTCCATTGGTTTCCACACCTTTTTAGTTAGTTTCGTGCACACGTGGCGGAAAACTCCGCTGCGGACCATAGGCTGCGGTGTGGAATTTGGTGTCCGCAGCATACACTGGCGGTTGCGGACGTGTAGCGGACCTGTTGCGGACTTATTGCGGAATTTCTCCATTGACTTCAATGGAGATTCAAAATTCCGCAATGAAATCCGCAGATGTTATGTGTGTTGAGTTGCGGATTGGTTTTACGAACAGGATATTTCTTCATTCTGGCTGGACCTATGTGTTTCGAGGTCTATAGCCAGACTGAGATGAAATGTTTTAAAAGAGGAAGTACTCTTCACCTGAATACGCAACGGATAATCTGCATCAATTTACTGCACATTTTAGGCAAAGGCGCAACGCAGATTATGTGCGGCATTGATGTGGACAGTGTCTGCAGAAATACGCCACGTCTGGCCATGCCCTTAGGTCATATCCAGCTTTGGCAGATTTGGCACAGATCTTCAGAGTGCAGTCCACATAAAAAATCTGCAACAATTTACAGTACAATACATACAGATGTTGTTTTGTAAACCCCATTCATACCTAGCGGAAAACATCTGTGCAAATTTCAGGCCATGCGGTGGATTTTCAAATCCCCAGCATGCCCATTATGTTGCGGAATTGTTGCATATTTTTTCAGTGGATGTCACCCTTTGCAATGCAAAGAGTAAAATCTGCTGCAAATCTTGATGTAACACATGTATCCCAGCCAAATCTGATCCAACGATAAGGATGCACACAATTTCTTCTACTGATGTAGTAATAGTTTAGGGGTGACTTTTCCTTGTGCACTAATCCCAGTAGGTACAGATGGCAATTCAAGGTAATGTTTGTGCGTATTTTGTTGCGGAAATCACCCATATTCTGCACTGAAATATGCGTTAAAAACACTTAGAAAAAGCATCCGATTGATTTTAACACGAGGTGGAATTTGCCACACACGGAATTAAAAACCACATGAGTATTTATTAGGAAAAAAGTAGTGACGTGTCTCTTTTTTACGCACTTCCGCACATATTCTGTGTGAAAATTGCGTCGGGTAGTCACACGCAGATTAGATGGGGCCAACTTGCACGTGGTTCTGTGGCAATTTAAGACCGCAGAATAAATCAGAAAGTCAGCCTTGGATTTCTGCCGTGGATTCTCGCCAAATCCACTTTGACATTTTTCCTCTTGAAAAATCCTCCATGTAAACATAGTCTAACTACAAAATAAGTGACTATGGTTGCACATTTATATCTCTATTTCAGCATAATAGCCGAAAATCTGGAGAAAAAACACTGTTCATATTTATAGATACATGACGCTTAGTGTGCTATTCATAACTTGCTTAGGGATAGTTCACACTGAGTTTTTTGGTGCTATTTTTGATGCAGAAACCGCATCAGAAACAGCACGGCCAAAGTACGGCCAAAATCGCCTCCCATTGAAATTAATGGTATGTGGAGGCGTTTTTTCCTGCGGCACTCAATAACTGCAGCCAAAATTCGCTGAAAAAAACGCGGCAAAGAAAGTGCAGGCAGGTCAAAATCTGCCTCAAAATTCCTGAGGAATTTTGAGGCAGATTTTTCTGCCTGCAAAAAACTCTATGTGAACATACCCTTATTAGTGTGCCATGAAAGTAAATATTGACATTGATATAAAATAAATATACATATTCATATTATGATACATGGCTCTTCACTTTATACTGTGCCCAGCATTTGAAACCTATACAAACTGTAATAAAATATGTTTTGTTGGCATATGCACTAAGGTTTAGCTAAAGAGGCTCCAGAAGTAGCAATCACAATCCGGCCCTAAGGCCCCATGCACACGACCGTAAAAATTCTCCATAATTGCGGACCGTAATACGGTCCTCAATTACTGACCCATTCTGTTCTATTGGCCGCGGACAACTTTCCGTATCGCTATGGATAGGTGTCCGTGCCGTAATCGTGTACCGCAAAAGATAGGATATGTCCTGTAATGTATGGGAGCACAGGCCGAAAATGCGGCCCGTGATTACGGGCACGGCCGTGTGCATGAGGCCTAACCTGGGGGTCCTTGGGTCACCTAGACACTTTGGCAAACAGGATTCTAAGAAGATGTTGCAATGTTTTAATGATTTCTAAATGCACAATAATATAATCATTTTAACTGAAGCTATTTCACTATAGAAATGAATACATATTTAACCAACATACATTTTATATTAAATGTCAACATTATACACAGTATGGTGCTATGAGTCATTATCAGACATTATACAGAGGGCCAAGATATAGCTACACCACTGCAGTGAGGTCCATTACAGCCTATCAATTTATTATTCTGGTCACTAATGTCTCCAGACAACCCTTTTTCACATACCTAATTGGAGGAAAATAAGTCATTGGGGTCTTAGTCATGTAGCTTTATTGTAGGCAAAACATACATGACATTTTAAGTTCTCCCACTGTATAGAGATGATCAGGGGGATCCTCACAACAAGATCATTCATGATGAGTGGACTTGGGTCCCCAAATTTTAAATACTTTTTAATTTTCTCATTTATATGTCAGATTACAAAGTTAATGCTGCAAGAGAACAGTGCTAGCCAATGAGCCAATGGGCCAATGAATATCCTGAAGAGAGCATTTAAGGTTAGGTTCAGGCCATGGGCATTCAGTTTGGATTGCTTGGAATGGTCTGCTCAAAAAATGCCCCAGACTTATGCAACTATATGACTGTACACATACATACGTCTGCCATCGACTTCCAATATAAAAGAAAAACATGTGTCCCATGTAGTATACATTTTTTTAGGAAACAATTGTATTAAAAAGCATAGTCGACAGCACTTTTTAATACAGTTGAGGTAAAACCTATATCGATGCATACTGGCCAAACATATGCCGGAATGACACTCTTTTGGGATATATCCGGCTAATGATAGCCTTTGGGTTTGCTAGATGTATACATCGGGAGAATTACCTGGCATATAAGTAAAACATTGACTTATTCCCCCTTATTGTGACATAGCCTTATTCCTCCTGAGCAGCATATACTGTAACATGCTCATAAACCATGAACAATAGTACTGTACATTATCATGGATTTTACTATTACATAGTAAAATATGGAAATTTTCTTACAGTGTGGTATACCATTGATATGATATGAAATAATATTCTAGTGGGGAAACAATTCATGATAAAGCACTTCTGTTGAAATGAGTAAAATGGACATATAAATCTTGAAGAAGTAAGTAGTGTTCAATGAGCTAAGGTAAATAACACATGTGATGGATTCATTGTTCTTCTGTAAAATAGGAGGTTTGGGATATATTCCTCATTAAGTAAAATGCTGATCTGATTTAAATTAAAAATACTTTGATGAAAATATAGATTGAATCATAGCAAACTGCACACAGAAGCCCAATTTCCATGCACATCTTCAGACATTTCTGTTGAGTATGCTTCAAGCCCCATTAAGTTCATGTAATAAAATCAGTTTTGCATTACTTTTATCTGGAACATTACTAATTATAGTGGAAGAAATCCATTTGACATAGACACCGCAGTAATGATTGTTTGGGGGGAAAAGAATGGAAATTTGACTCTGAAATATAAAATTGCTGTTTGAAAGAGTTTTACTGCCCTAGTTGAAAAAGTTACATTTTTATAATATTATTATTATTTAGCATAGGAACAAAAAATTAAGAAATCATATAATAAAAAATCTCATATCGAAAGACTGATTAATGGCCATCAAGTAGGCGATACATTGTCATGTAAAGTTTTTAAAATGTTTCTCAGGTCTTACATAGTGGAGCAGACAGTTGCAGTTCTCACAACATCTAACACTCTATTCTGCCTACCACTTGGTCTCCTCTCAGTCCCACAGCCTAAGGCCTCATGCACACAACCATAATCTTTATCCGCAATATCGAATCCGGAATTGCGGATAAAGTTACTGATCCATTCACTTCTATGGGCCATGGACACCTTCCCGTATGTTTACGGGTGTGTGTCCGGGCCATAGAAATGACCTGCAAAAAATAGTGTCCTTAATAGTGTCCTAATAATGTCCTATTTTTTGCATTTATGGACCGTGTCCCTATACTTTTTAATGAGAGCACGACCCGCAAATGCGAGTGACAGCCCGCATCCCGTCCGTGCAGTATTTACTAACCGTAGATACTGCACGAATGTGTGTGTGAGGCCTAGCTCATATAACAACACACATAATATACCAATACACACTGTTCAGAATATTCATATGGGAATTTTGTATACAGCAGACTCCATTCCCTTAGGGCCACCTATAGGCACAGTAGGTGCTGATGATAAATATCAGCTCTATAACATTGTTTTTAGGGGTTTTTTATTCCACAAAGTTTTCATTGTGGATCTACTTTTAAGGACTGCGGATTATCACGCTGAATTTCTCGAGCCACTATTGCTTTACAGCTTTGCTGCCATTCATTTGGCTTTTAAATGTCCTTGGAGACCATAATGTTCACTGGGGAAAGATGTAAATATAAGGCAGCCTCTGAGGGACAATCCACAATGACTGTTAAGGATAAGTACTGATAAGTGTGATCTGAGCCCCCGCAGAGTAGGAATTACCTTAAATTCAGTATAAGTGCTCAGCTCCTGGAGATTACTACCTTGACTGTTTTCTTGCTCTACTTACTGTCTGACTATTTTATCATTTAGCAATTAAACTCCTGTACGGCTAATTGCCCGAAGTCTACAGGATGTCAGAACGCATTGAAAAGAGTCTTTATTTGACAGTAAAATACAAATAGCTTTAATAATAGAAACGTAATTGAAGACATGGTTAGCATGAATTAAAAATTAATTTAATATTACATTTTAAAGAATATTTCCACTTCCATATGGATACCTTGGAAGGCTAAACATATAATTGGATGACTGTAGAGTAATACTGTTTAACTCCTTAACGCCGAAGGACGGATATATCCGTCCTCAGCAGCTGCTAGTTCGCGCAGGAGGACGGATATATCCGTCCTGTGATGGCGCAGGTACTGAGACTGTACCCACGCGATCAGCGGCAGGAGCACGGCTGTTATACACAGCCTGGCTCCTGCTGCAACTGCCGGAATCGAAGCGCGCGCCGATTCCGGCAGTTTAACCCATTAAATGCCGCTGTCAATAGTGACAGCGGCATTTAATGTGTTTGACAGAGGGGGGAGCTCCCTCTGTCACCCGATCGGCGCCCCCGCAAACAAATCGCGGGTCGCCGTCGGGTTTCCATGACAGCCGGGGGTCTAACAAAGACCCCCAGGTCTGCCTTCAGCATCTGCCTGTTAGGCGATGCCGGAGGCATGACCTAACAGGTTGCTTGTCAGTTTTACACTGACAGGCAATAATGCTTTGGTATACTAAGTATACCAAAGCATTATATATGCGATCGGCACATCGCATAGTGAAGTCCCCTAGTGGGACTAAAAAAAAAAATGTAAAACAGTTAAATAAAGTTTGTGAAAAAAAAATAAAAATAATTACAGTCAAAGTCAAATAAAACTACTTTTTTGGCCCAAAAAGTGGTTTTATTTAGTAAAACGGTCAAAACAAATCACACATACACATATATGGTATCCCCGCGTTCGTAACAACTTGACCAATAAAATTAACATATTAATTAAACCGCCGGATGAACGGCGTCCAAAGAAAACGCAAAAAACAACGTCAAAATTCTCTCTTTTCTCCCATTCCCCCCATAAAAAATAAAATAAAAGTTAATCTATAAGTCCTATGTACCCCAAAATAGTACTAATAAAAACTACACATTGTCCCGCAAAAATCAAGCCCACGTACGGCCACATCGACGGAAAAATAAAAACGTTACGGCTCTTGGAACGCGGCGATGCAAAAACAAGTAATTTTTTTCTAAAAGGGTTTTTATTGTGCAAACGTAGAAAAAACATACAAAACATTTACATATTTGGTATCCCTGTAATCGTGCCGACCCATAGAATAAAGGTAACCTGTTATTTACGCTGCATAGTAAACGGCGTAAATTTATAACTTGAAAATTAATGCTGGAATAGCTGCTTATTTTCAATTCTCTCCTAAAATAAAGTTAATAAAAGTTAATCAATATGTTTTAAGCATCTAAAAATGGTACAATTACAAAATACAACTCGTCCCGCAAAAAACAAGCCCTTATACGGCTATGTCGACGTAATAAAAATAGAGTTACGACTCTTGGAATGCGACCGTGAAAAAACAAAAAATAATCCTTGGTCATTAACGTGCAAAATGGCCCGGTCATTAAGGGGTTAAAGGGCTTGTCCTGTCTTATGTAAACAAAGTTGAATCACTGTAAAATGTATGCAACTTTCTAATATACCTGATTAAATTTCTTAATTTAATATCATTCTCAAAATCTATGCTTGCTTTCATTGAATGGAAACATCATTATTATAACCCATCCTGACCTTGTTCTTTTTTCACACAGCTACAGTATGTTATAATATATTTTTCTGGGTAATAGCTATCAGTCTGGAGTCTAGGACATTAGAAAAGTTTGTGATGCCACTGTATTTAGATTACAGTGTGTTGCCAAGACTGGATATATTGTAAAAACCCTGCAACTATGAGCCGCAGGTATGTTTATCAGCCTTTGAATGTAAAGAAGAGAGTTGATATTCACTGACGGCAAGCTGCAATCTTTAAATTGTTGGGAATTTGTGTGTAAATGACACATATGGCCCATTTATGTTGATGAACTTTTTGGCCCTCAAACAAAAAGACCGAATAGACTTTAAACTAATTTTAAGCAATATTATAGATATAGTGTGTCCTATTTTGCCTTTGTATGAACTTTGGAAGATTAGACAGTATGTATTGGGATAATCATGGCATTTTGTGTGACAGTTCCTCTTTAGACCAAAACTCACAGCAAATGATATTGAAAGTAATCACGAAGAAACTAACAAAATAACGCTGTAGCATTATAAAAGATTTCGCAGCTCTATCAGAGATCCGCTACTTCCATGGTAATATGTACAAAACATTACAGGGCATCAAAGAGGTCGGGAAATAATTATATAAATTGTTTTATTATGACTTAGTGACCCCAAAGGCCAAAGTCTAGGGATTCAAGCGACTGTTTCTAAGTTGTTATTTTAACTTACTTATTGTACCAGAAGTACTGTCAGAACGCTGAGAGCTATAAACTTCTGAAGCAATGAGAGTAGGGAGCTGAAGGTCACAAAACTCTGAGGCAAATGGAGACTGAGATTAAAAGCATTCATTAGAGCCCTAGCTGAAAAGCAACAAAGCAAATGGAAATCATAACTGGGATGTAGTTCTGACATAGGGAGATGGATGAATTCAAAAAATGTGTTGTATTTCTTCCTCTGAATGGCTGTCTTTTCTGTCCACTGTATACGAGTCTTCACTGGACCATTCTAAAATGAAATCATGGCCCAGACTTGATATATTTTTTTTACAAAACATGAAGATTATTTCATGCTGTGTACACTAACCTATAGACAGTTATCTAGAGAAATAATTGGACCCATAGGCACACAATATCTTAGGCTAATGCTGAGCATTCGTAAAATAACATTGGCAGTATTTATTTCTAGATCATTAAATTAGTCTTCTTCACAGAAAATAATGGCAGTGTGAATGACGAAATGCTAGGTCTCTGTTCCTTTCTTTTTTTTTTTTAAAGCAAAGGAAAAAATCCAACCATATGATGAGACAAAGTTACAAATTCCACATATGAGAATAAAAATCAACCTGTAAATGTCACGTAGGGTTGTGGACCCACTGGACTGTACCGCCTTGGCGGTATTGCAGCTGGCCAACAGGGCACAGGTCACAGTCTGTAGTTCATATAAGGTACCTGTGGCAGCTCGGACGGTAGCAAAGCAGGCTCAGCTGGAACTAGGCAGCGGGTAGACGTCAGGCGTGGAGTAACAGCACAGCACGGCACTTGACCAGGATAGCACGGGATACAGGATACAGGATACAGGAACAGGGAACATTGGGAACTGGAAAACACTGGGAGACCATTTGCTTAGACAAACTAGGATACGACAAACAGCACTCAGGCATAGAAGCAAGGGGCTGGGCCCCTCTTAAAGTCCAGGGCACTCATGGGCTGAATACACATTAATGTCCGGTGCGCCTTTAAGAGCGGGCACGAGCGTGCGCGTGCACCCCACGGGACCCGGCCGAGTTGAGTGGAAGTGAGCGCTGGCATTTCCTGAGGAGGAGACTGGGGCCAGCGCTCGCAGATCCATGGCTACGGCCATCAGGAGGAGAGTGAAACTGACGGCCCGCAGCCACGGACATGACACTAAATACATTTATCCTAAAAGATTAAATCTGTATACAGAAAGTACCCAAACAAATCTTAGAAAACATATTATTTTTGGAAGGCATTATGAGTAAATCAGTGAGCCATATATAACTGTAAATAAATATATACAGTTTGCTGAACTGTGGCCACGACACTCTCTCCTACTCAAGGCTCCTAGCAGTTCCAGGATGTTTTTAGTGCTCCAGTGTCCATTATCTCTTCCAATTTCTCTAATACCGAACAACCACGGACTCCTAATCCTTATATTTTTATGCTGCAAGGAAGAGACAAGGGCCTCATGTGACTTGCTATCAACTATCTTTATGTGCTTGTTACCCTGACCTTGGGTTGCCCTTAAAGGCTTGTCCACCACCGGACAACTGATGACCTATCCACCTGCTAGGTCATCGGTACATGATCTGTGGGGGTCCGACACCCGGACCCAGCACTTTTCAAGTAAATAGGAGCAGAGCTGCAGTTCGGCAGCATGGCCGAATGCAATGCCCGCAAGCAACCGTAGCATTTGATCGGCACGGTGTCTAACCCACGCCGATAATATACTGATGACCTATCCGGGGAATAGGTCATCAGTGGTCCGGTAGTGGACAACCCTTTAACTATGCTAAGCTTATCCTTTATCTTGTACTTTGGGATTTTCCCTCTCTGCTTGTTTATTGTAGTCTTATCTCCAATATATTAGCCAGTGATCAGATTTTAGTTGCCATAATTGTTCAATTTTTTTCTTTTTTCTTTTTGCATGTCCTTAGTAAGTAGCATGAACCTGTCAGCCTATACACCTTGAGACTTGATGTCCCAAAATGTATCCAGTAGGAAGATTATTTCCCTCTGCACATCACTATCTGCTGATTCTACATGGAAACTTTGGTTAATTCTGAATCCCAAAAGGCCACATTAGGGCGAAGTTTTACACTGGTCAGTAGACTGTTTCCATATCACCCATATTGTCGAATGGAGTGGGCTATGCACATGATCTGACATTGCTTTATACAACTCTTTTTAACCGTTGTGGTCCATAAGAGTAGGAGCGAGACATGGGGATCACTGTATTATTGATAAGTCGGGGTTCCAGCGGTCAGTTGATCTTACATAACCTGTGGATTGGTGATAAATATCTATAGTGAGAAAACCTCCATAAGTTACCACATCCAATTTTATGATGGAAAGCCATAGATTTACAGTGGGTTTTTTTTTGTCTATGCGTTACCCTCTTCAAGATATTGTTTTAGTGAGCCTGGTTGAGTATTGTTTTTCTAGCCAGACACTCTTCTTGACACTTCTCTGAGATATGTATGTCACTTGTTTAGCCAAAACCCCAATCACAATCTCACCTTAAAGCTGTCTTGAAGTAGCAAAACATTTTCCAGGAAGGCCACCTTTTTATCTTTTGTCGGAGACTAGTAGGACTTCAGAGTCATCTTTAACATGTCCTACATCTACCACGTGCATTTTTAACAATAGAACTTAAATAACTTAATGTAAAATTGCATCATTAAGAAACTTACATTTGCTTTGTAAAAAATCAATAAGGTGTGTGAAAATATGTCAGTAAATTCAGAAGTGCAAAAATAATTCTAACCACTAATGTTTATTTCATTACTTCTTGTATTCTTGATTTTCTATCGTACCTGCATATGCTATCAAACTCCCATAAGGATACTTACAGCTGCAGACAGTAAGCTGTTAAAATCCCACAGGGTAGAAACTAACAGCTTATATGTTAAATTTCATCACAACAATGGAAAACTGAATATGTTCAGGAAGTCAGCTATGATATTTGTGAGCTAAATTAAACTTCCCAAAAGGAAAGAAATATGGTAATCCTAAAATTACTATTCTGTAATGTAGGCCATTTTTCATAAAAAGGTATTCATTGTAATTTCTTCACTTAACCAGTAAAATAGTTTCCTTTTTTAAAAGTTTTTAAAAATAACGTAAAGTGTTGAAGCAGATTAATATTGAAACAGAAACAATAGATTGAATGAAGGGTCTTACTGCAGCTACATGAAGCAAGGAATTGTTTTACTTTGAGAAAACTTTGTTTTATGATGTGAGATGGCAATAATTAATCATTATCTTTCTTTAGATTTTAATAATGTTATTGTTTTAAACAGTATAGTGATTTTTAGGAAATGTAACATTGCTGATAATGTTAGAGGAGACGGGCTGCATACTTGCAAAAGTTTTATGCCACACTGCCTAAATTGATCCAGTCAGCCTGTACGCAATAGTAGGGACTAATAGGGACGGAGGGCATGACCAAAAATTGAGGCATGCCTTGCATTGTACCCCAAAAGTACAATGCAAATAGCAAAGTTAGTCCGCAGCTCCAAACTAAGTCAAATAAATGTGCGAATGCAGCAGCCCTCTACATGCACTAAGATACACTATCTGGCCAAAAGTATGTGGACACTTTTTTTTCATTATTTTAAATTAGGCCCTTTTCATATCTGCGTTGGGGCCTCCGTCACAGATTCCGCTTAAATTGCTGCGCTATTGCTTCTAGTAAATCCCTGGACACCCCAACGGAAACATGATGGCACCCATTAAAGTTAATGGGTTCCGCCCGGCGTTGATTGTCTCCGTTGTTCAACGGAGCCTGAGTTTCCAGAATCTGACGAAGCAGAACAACAGAGCACTAAAACGCAGATGTGAACAGGTCCTTAATTGTTGCACATCTCCTGCTGTACCTGTTCAAGACTAAATTTTATTACAGCCAACATCCTAAATACATTTTGTAGGCCAAGGCCAGAGAAAGAGGTAAATCTCCTGTAGTAGATATCCGTTGACTTTAATGGGCCAAACGTGGTCCAAAAGAGTATACTTTTGACTAAGTTTGACCGCCTTTACACCGGCATACACTTTTTTTTTGAGGATAGAATAGTGTGGTCTACTACGCTATTCTGTCCTTCAAAAACAATGTATAGTCAATGTTTAACTATTTTTTTCACAGTATATGCAAATGTTTACATATGTTAAACTTTTCTGTTTTTAATTCTGTTTTTAATTAATGCTTTTAATGGATGCACAAACGTATGCAAGCATATGCTTATATGTTTAACATATACATAAAGAAACGTAGACAGAAGCATTAGAATGACATAATTTTATGTTTCTAGTATATACATTATACATATACATCAAACAAACACTCAAAAAGTGATGTAAACTGGACCTTAAAGGGGTTTGCCCATCAGGGACATTTATGAAATATCCACAGGACCCACACCTATCTCTAGAACGGAGCCCCCTAAACCCCATTCTACCTTACTCGTTTCCCACTGCCACTTGTAATTTCCGACCATGTAATCAGAAAACAGCGTAGCTCGCTGAGCCACGCTGTTTCCGTAACTCCCATAGAAGTAAATGGCAGTTACGGAAACAGTGTAGCTCAGAAATTACAAATGGCAGCGGGAACCGTGAAAGGAAGAACAGGGTTTAGGGGGCCCCGTTCTAGAGATAGGTGCGAGACCCGCATCCATCTGACATTTATGGTATGTTTTTTGGATATGCCATAAATGTCCCTGATGAACAAACCCCTTTAACCCCCTGGTGACATGCCACGTACTAGTACGTTGCTGTCAACAAGGTGAAGTATGGAGTGCGCTAATGGGCCGAGCGCGCTCCATACTCGGCAGGTGACGGCTGTGATATACAGCCGACACCTCACTCCAGTGGGCGGAATCAAAGTTGACTTTGATTCCGCCCGTTTAACACCTTAAATGCTGTGGTCAATCATGACCGCGGCATTTAAATTGTTAGAGTCAGGGTTTCGCCCCCCAAACACGCCATCGCTGCCCCCCGTGGCACAATCTGCCCTTTACAATGGTTGCTATGGCAGCCTGGGGGCCTAATAAAGGCCCCCAGGTCTGCCATCCTTTACTCCTTTCAAGCTCTGCCTCTTGCAGGGCTTCAAAGGAGACTGTCCGTATCATGATATACTGCAATACATTAGTATTGCAGTATATCATGCAAGCGATTCAATGATCGCTGGTTCAAGTCTCCTAGGTGGACTAATAGAAAAAGTAAAAAACAGTTAAATAAAGTTTATTTATGTTTTTTTTAAAAAAGTATTAAAGTTCCCATTTTTCCCCTAAAGTAATGTTAAAAAAATAAAAGTTAACATAACTGGTATCGCTGCATCCATAAAGGTCCGAACTATCACAATATAGCATTGTTTAAACCGCTCGGTGAACGGCGTAAAAAATAAAATGATAAAACACGCAAATTGCCGTTTTTTGGTCACATTAGCTCTCAAAAAAAAAATAATAATACGTAATCAAAAAGTCGCATATACCCCAAAATGGTTTTGGTGAAACCTACAGCTCACCTTGCAAAAATTAAGCCCTCACATCGCTAATTTGATGGAAAAATAAAAAAGTTATGGCTCTCATAACATGGCGACACAAAACATTTTTTTTTAAGCAAATAGTTTTGTTTTTTTTAAAAAAGTGATAAAACATAAAAAAAACATATAAATTTGGTAGTGCCGTAATCGTATAGTAAGGTACACATGTAGTTTTTACCACCTGATGGACGCCGTAAAAACAAAACCCCTCAAATATGGCGTAACCAATGTTTTTTTCCCATTTCACCCCACAAATAATTTTTTTTCAGATTCCCAGTACATTATACGGTACAATAAATGGTGCCAGGACAAACTACAACTTGTCCCACAAAAAACAAGCCCTGATATGGCTATGTCAACAAAAAAGAAGTTAAGGGTTTTGGAAGGCAGGGAGGAAAATACGAAAATGAAAAAACTGGCCGTGTCTCCAAGGGGTTAACTACAAGTCAACCATCCATTTTGGCTGCATCCAGAGAAGCTCAAATGTATCTGTAGAGAAAATCCGATCTAGTTAACTATTGGTACATTTGTTTTAAAACCTCTTCACTCTAATTCTCAAGCACCCTAAGGTTTAAGAGATATATTTACATGTGAGCACAGCGAGAATTGTCATTAGAACAGCATGATCTGTCACAGATAAACATTTACACAAAGTTAATGATTGATCTGCTTGTGTGCAATTGAATATTGATGTTTCATTACAACTAAAAGGAAATCTTTGACATTCCAAATCACTGAAATGTCTTCTGAACTTAATTTCAATTATTATAACACTTTTGTAATTTTGACAATGTTTTGTATTATTTTATTATCGGATATACAGATAATATCAGAAAGTCTAAAGCTAGCCATAAAGATTAGATTTTTATTGGTTATATTATCAATGTCTATGTGGTCCGGCATAGTCATGCGATTAAAGAAACAAGAATCTAGCCTATCCAATTCATTGTTTTCCCCTTAGGGCCAAACGTGCATGTTGATGGGAAAGTTGGGGTGATACATTTTGGATTACTGATCTGTAATATGTCTGAAAGTCTAACTTAAAATGCTGTATCATTTCTACAAAGTTGTATTATATTATGTTACAGAAATACTGCTCAGAGCCTATTCTACCTCTTCCCAAAGCTGCTCAGTGTAATTGAGAACTAGGAACTCTTCAGTCCATTTACCCTCGTGACATAATGCAATGTCCTGGTAAAAGTATCTATCAGAACCAGGTTAAGCAGTAGAAATAACAACATAAAAGTGTTCCTTAACAATTTTAGGTAACCTTCATGTCATTTTTTTACATTTAGAGGTGCCCCAGTTGGAATCCTAATGTGCCGATATAATCGTTGTCACACTATACTACAGCCACAAGAAGTTTAAAGTATTGACATGATGGGGGCTCATGTTTTTTGCTGAAAATGCTGGCCCATCAAAATAAAGTGGAAGGCACTGGGATTTTCTATGCTAGGCTACATATTTTCAAAGCCCAAAGGACCAGTTTAGGTGCTCAGTTACTCATTGAGGTCAAATATGTTGCTGCTTTTGTTGGTCAGATCAGGGTCTGATATGGTTCATGCTGTTACATGCAATCACTGGGAAGTTATTGTGAACTATATCTGGCATAGCAAAGTATTAATATTCAGATATTAGATCATAATAATCTTTTTTTAAACTATATATTTATATATATATATATATATATATATATATATATATATATATATATATATATATATATTGTCAACAAATTCTGCTGCACACATTATAATAGAATTGGATTTAGTTGTGACATGATGATAATTTTCCAATCCCATGAGACCTTACTTGTTATTTAGTTGTTTAGTTAGTGGAACTATTGTGTATTAATAGCCTTGAAGGTTTGTTCTTTACATTCAGATACTGAAAATATTTATCCAATCAGAACTTGCCTGTTAACCTTCATTTCATGAATTTGTTATGGGTATAAATGGGATACAATGTAGCAAAGCAAAAGTTGCCTACTATGAAATATCAGATGTTCTACTTTCTACAAATGCTTTTAGCTAATATTTTAATTAAAGTCGCAAAGTCTGTTGTAAAAGTTTACTATTTGCTGTTTAGTTAACACTCCGGTCATGACATACTATAGTTTAAAAGGGATGGAAAAATATAACTCGTAATATATAATATAAGTTCTTTTATTAGCTCAGGCTGACTTGATTTAATAGGATTTACTTTTATTTATACTGAACGTAAAACTTTAATACTTATGAATATATATTCAGGCAATAATACAATTAAACTAAAGTCACAAAACCCATCATAAGACACTGCTATTAAATAACTATCTGCCAATTTGAGAAACGTGTCTGCAATATCATTTTCCATGCCATTAAAATAGCATTATAATTGCTAGTTATGAATAATAACATTCTCATCACATTCATTTTGAATTATCATAGCTTGTATAAGGTAAGGTGCGCACACTTCAGGGTACGGTTAACGTCTATCCCCTAATGTGTTCTCATAAGTAAGGATGGCATCTTTATAAATTGTTCTATAGCCGAACAAGCCATATTAAACTTTTAGAAGTCATATGGGGTATGAATATTTAGAAGTTAATTTCAATATCTTAGTGACAAGCCCAGAGGCATGAAAGTCAGTCTAATCATCTAAGTATTACCACATCCAATAACATTTTATACAAAGTAATAAAAAAATATCATGTGAGATAGAGTTGTTTGTGATTATCCGTTAAAATTAAGCAGATCATTATTATTCACGCTTTTTATGAAGCATCAATTTTCAGTTAGGATCATGACAGTGAAATTAAATTGTCTGAGTGAAATACAGTATTTACGAAAACCTCTTGGGGTCCTCGCCATTTAATAACATTTCTAGTATTGAAAATTGTATAGTATTAGTCAGAAAGCATTTTGTACAACAGTTTAAGCTGATCAAATGACATTCCAAAACTTTCAAGGACTGAATGAGCATTTACATTTATTTATAATCAGATTAAATAAGACTTAACATCTACAGTATTTGTCTGAGGTTTATATTTTTCTGTATTTACCTAGGCACGTGACCGTGTTGTCTAATTGCAGTGACTTTTTGGCCATATGAACTTAAGAATAACCCATTCAGGACCAGGCCATTTCTGTTTTTTCATTTTTGTTTTTTCCTTCCCGTCTTCCAAGGGCCAAAACTTTTTTTCAATTGACATAGCTGTATGAGGGTATGTTTCTTTGAGGAACAAGTTGTAGTTTTTAATGACATAATTTATTGTACCATATAATGAAAGACAGAAAAAAAAAGTCTTCGTGGGACAGAATGGGAAAAACTGTGATTTCTCTATTGTTTTTGGGGTTTTGTTTTTATGGCGTTTACCATGCAGGAAAAATGACATGTTAACTTTATCCTGTGGGTCATTACGATTAGGGCAAAACAAAATTGGTATATTTCCTAAACTGACTCCCAAGTGACTCAGAACAGCACTGCTCTACTGTTATGGCTTGCAAAGGGTTTAGCTTCGACCTAGTAAGGGACAGCAAGGGATCTCTGTATGTAATCATTTTAGTTTTTGTCTGGCGTAACCAAGTTCATCCATAGTGGTGTAACGTCCTATGAGTGTGCTTAGACAAGGTGGTCACGTGATATTATGTCAACATGTACTATATTCAATGTAATTTCGGACCAGTAAGAGTTATATGTGAATAAAAAAAAACAGAAGCACTTCCTGTGTAGGACTGTTTTATACAGGTGCAGTATTCTTCACCTTTTTACGATATCTAGAGAGGCACAGTTCAGCATGTATGTAGATTTATAGATCCTTCTGTGAAACTGCTGGCCGTTCTTCCCTCCCGGTGTCTCAATGTAAGAGATACTCCCAAAAAGTTGTGTCGGAATTCTTGCAGCACTATTTCTCACGGATGCTTCAGAGTTCTATTTGTTTTTTATCATAAAAAGGTTTATTTTATAACCAATGGCGGATTATAATGTGGGCGTTTCGGGCGGTCACCCGGCGCCCGAGGCTGCCAGGGGGCCCATCGGGGCCCGAGCCTGCCAGGGGGCCCATCGGGGCCCGAGGCTGCCAGGGGGCCCATCGCGGCCCGAGGCTGCCAGGGGGCCCATCGCGGCCCGAACCGCACACAAACTTAAAAAACTATGCAGCGCTACCGCGCTGCCTGCTTCCGACTGAATCTTCATCCGCAGGACGCAGATTCAGTTGGGTTGAATGCTGGAGCCTCGCTCCAGCATTCACTCTGCCGTGAGCGGCTCGGTGCAGGCAGGCGCGATGTAGTGACGTCATCGCGCCTGTCTGCACTGAGTCACTCACAGCACAGCACAGTGCAGAGGAGGAGAAGCATCGCATCCCCCTCGTGGGAACCGGGATAGGTAAGCAATTATGTTTTCTTTTTTTATTAGGTACTTATACTATGTCAGCTATGGGGCATTATACTGTGTAGCAGCTATGGGGCATTATACTGTGTCAGCTATGGGGCATTATGCTGTGTTGCAGCTATGGAGGCATTATACTGTGTCAGCTATGGGGCATTATACTGTGTCAGCTATGGGGCATTATACTGTGTCAGCTATGGGGCATTATACTGTGTCAGCTATGGGGCATTATACTGTGTCAGCTATGGGGCATTATACTGTGTCAGCTATGGGGCATTATACTGTGTCACCTCTATGGGGCATTATACTGTGTCACCTCTATGGGGCATTATACTGTGTCACCTCTATGAGGCATTATACTGTGTCACCTCTATGGGGCATTATACTGTGTCAGCTATGGGGCATTATACTATGTCAGCTATGGGGCATTATGCTGTGTCATCTATGGGGCATTATGCTGTGTCATCTATGGGGCATTATACTGTGTCAGCTATGGGGCATTATACTGTGTCAGCTATAGGGCATTATGCTGCGTCAGCTATGGGGCATTATGCTGCGTCAGCTATGGGGCATTATGCTGCTTCAGCTATGGGGCATTATGCTGCGTCAGCTATGGGGCATTATGCTGCGTCAGCTATGGGGCATTATGCTGCGTCAGCTATGGGGCATTATGCTGTGTCAGCTATGGGGCATTATGCTGCGTCAGCTATGGGGCATTATGCTGCGTCAGCTATGGGGCATTATACTGTGTCAGCTATGGAGGCATTATACTGTGTAGCAGCTATGGGGCATTATACTATGTCAGCTATGGGGCATTATGCTGTGTCATCTATGGGGCATTATGCTGTGTCATCTATGGGGCATTATACTGTGTCAGCTATGGGGCATTATACTGTGTCAGCTATGGGGCATTATGCTGCGTCAGCTATGGGGCATTATGCTGCGTCAGCTATGGGGCATTATGCTGCTTCAGCTATGGGGCATTATGCTGCGTCAGCTATGGGGCATTATGCTGCGTCGGCTATGGGGCATTATGCTGCGTCAGCTATGGGGCATTATGCTGCGTCAGCTATGGGGCATTATGCTGCGTCAGCTATGGGGTATTATGCTGCGTCAGCTATGGGGCATTATACTGTGTCAGCTATGGAGGCATTATACTGTGTAGCAGCTATGGGGGCATTATACTGTGTCGCAGTTATGGAGGCATTATACTGTGTCGCAGTTATGGGGGCATTATACTGTGTCGCAGTTATGGGGGCATTATACTGTGTCGCAGTTATGGGGGCATTATACTGTGTCACATCTATGGGGCATTATACTGTGGGGGCAGCTATGGGTGGCAATATACTGTGGGGGCAGCTATGGGGGACATTATACTGAGCAATTACAAGAGCTGCAGGTCCAAGGGGGGAGACGCTGTGTAGCACAATATACAAGGGGGGATTGTTGTATAGCACTATATAGAAGGGAGCGCTGTGTATCACTATATCTAAGGGGGATTGCTGTGTAGCACTATATACAAGAGGGGGAGGGCTATGTGACGCTATTTACAGAGGGGGAGGACTGTGTAGCGCTATTTACAGGGGGCTGTGTGTGGTGCTACCTACAGTGTTTGGCACAATTATATTCAGGGGCGCAGTCTATGGTGCTATAATATTTAGGGGCACAGTGTTTGTACTATTTTATTCAGGGGCGCAGTGTTTGGTGCTATTATATTTAGGGGCACAGTGTGTGGCACCATGATAATATTATCTTTGTTTATAGGTGTGGAAATGTTGGAAAAGTGAGGAGCCAAAGACATCTGAGTGGCAAATTCTGCAGAAATGGGTCATGGCCGGGAAAAGTCGTCATGAAGTCTGGACTGGATGGAGAAGAGGAAAAAAACTACGTCGTCACCTGTGAGTCACTAGATTTATAGAGAATCTGTCACCTCTCCTGACATGTTTATTATAGGAAATCCTTGTATTTCACAAAAAGTCTTTCTGCAGTCCAGGACTGATAGACAATTCGCCTTGTCAGGAGGATGTGTCCTAGCACAGTGTGATACTGTCAGTATGTAGGGACACAGCCCTGTGACAAGGGAAATCGTAACACTGTTAATGCTTGCCCCAAAAAGTAGTGTTAAAAATAGTTACGGTGCGGCAGGGCGGCGATGAGGAAGGGGGGCCCAAGTTTGGGTAACAGCCCAGGGCCCATGGTCTACTTAATCCGCCACTGTTTATAACATATAGCTGTGTATAGATATAACACATTTCAAGCCGGACCGGGCTCTTCTTCAGATAAAAGCACTGTCACACCATAGACTAGTCGTCGAACCAGGGCAAGGGAAAACAACAGAGGGGTACAGGTTTAGAAATTAAATGGTAAGGCTATAAGTAGATTTTGTATTTTTCTATTTCTCTCCGGTTAAAGTGGTTGGTGAAAATGTCAAAATCTCTTTAATATGGATAATGATTTGTTTACACACACTGGTCCCTATGACAATGCTAAACCATCAACGCATAGTGACGTAATCTCATGAGCAGATACTGCATAAACCTGGTGTACAAATTCAGAAGTAATGGGAAATATCTCATTACAGAAGTAACATAATGAACCTTTTGATATGTACCTTATTATTTGGGAGGTGTCCTTTTTAGTAAACATATTTGGTATTTTCTTTCTTTCTGTTTTTAATTGTTTTCCCCCTTTTTTTTCCCCCCTTCGTTAGGCCACGCAATAACACTTAAACATATAGAGTTTCAGGTTAGCCCACATCTATATAATGGCCAAATAAAAGTACAATATTTTCCTCAAGCAATACCCTCGAACAGCGCCCAGATAACACTAAAACACTTTGCCCATATAATACATAATCCTGTCATACAACACCGATACAATAGCAAATTGTCATTAATAGACGACCAAGTAGGGGAAAAAAAAAAAAGTTTAACTGCAGTGCACTGCATTACAATACAAACATTGGTCCTATATTGTGAAAGACTATAACAACACAGAGTCTTATTAGTTAGGCTATAACTACATTTCACCTCAAATACATTCCAAAAAGATAAAACAGATAGCAATTTTGGATATTATGTAGTAGTGTTCTATAGTTGAGTAGGTCGAGCACCCAAGAGTGCTCTATTTTGAGTGAGCAAAGGTGGGGCTAGACCAGGTGTGTCAAGCCATGGGGCCCATATAGATAAATGGCTCCTTTACTATAATTAATTATCATTAAGGCATGTGTTTGAGATTCAACATCAAAAACATGACGTAACTGACAGTATTTATAAAATTGGGCATGTGATAAAGTGAACTTAGTTTGAGCAAATTGTTTATCTCCTTGCGACTCGAAAATTTTGGCTAGGCTCTCAATCCATCCCATCTTCAGGCTTCATGTATTTTTTTAAGGGAGCCATGGGATATCCCAGATCGCAGTAAATTTTGTGCAAGCTTCTATCTTTTGCATAATTCTGATGCGTCACCATAGTTTATCCATAAGATATAGAGTAACTTTTTTGTTATTTATTTGAACATGTTAGCGTCTAACGCTTCATATTGCGAGTCTGTTTTCAGGTAATGTAGAAGTAAAGTAGCGCTAGAGTCTATATCACCCTGTCTTTCACACCTCCTCAAATGTTGTAGTTGAGCTGCTAAATAAAATATCCAAGGATTTGGAACCGCCAAACCCCTGTCATCTTTATTTCATTGTAAGGTCTCTACTTTAATACAAACATGGCCACTACCCCAGATGAGGGATCTAAAAAGAGTATTAACCTTGCAGAAAAAGTGATGTAGGAGCCAAATAGGAGCATTATGTAGCAAATATAGTAACTACGGCATCCAGAGCATTTAAAGAGGCTCTGTCACCAGAATTTGCAACCCCTATCTGCTATTGCAGCAGATCGGCGCTGCAATGTAGATTACAGTAACGTTTTTATTTTTAAAAAGCGAGCATTTTTGGCCAAGTTATGACCATTTTTGTATTTATGCAAATGAGGCTTGCAAAAGTCCAAGTGGGCGGGTTTAAAGTAAAAGTCCAACTGGGCGTGTATTATGTGCGTACATCAGGGCGTTTTTACTACTTTTACTAGCTGTGCGTTCTGACGAGAAGTATCATCCACTTCTCTTCAGAACGCCCAGCTTCTGGCAGTGCAGACACAGCGTGTTCTCGAGAGATCACGCTGTGACGTCACTCACTTCCTGCCCCAGGTCCTGCATCGTGTCGGCCACATCGGCACCAGAGGCTACAGTTGATTCTGCAGCAGCATCAGCATTTGCAGGTAAGTAGCTACATCGACTTACCTGCAAACGCCGATGCTGCTGCAGAATCAACTGTAGCCTCTGGTGCCGATGTGTCCTCGCTCGTCCGACCTGTGAACGCCCAGCTAGTAAAAGTAGTAAAAACGCCCCGATGTACGCACATAATACACGCCCAGTTGGACTTTTACTTTAAACACGCCCACTTGGACTTTTGCAAGCCTCATTTGCATAAATACAAAAATGGTCATAACTTGGCCAAAAATGCTCGTTTTTTAAAAATAAAAACTTTACTGTAATCTACATTGCAGCGCCGATCTGCTGCAATAGCAGATAGGGGTTGCAAAATCTGGTGACAGAGCCTCTTTAAAGCAGATTGGTTCAACTCACTACTGATAAATATAGATTATGACAAACTTCCGATTTGAGTTTTAATCAGAGAGAGGAGTAAAATTTATTTTCTCATATCAGATGGATTTATAGATATATGTATCTCTAAGTGCTAAAGGAATGTGACACATTCCATAGGGAGATTATTGTATTGGGTTGTCAGAGGTCATGGAATTACAGGGATTAATGCAGATGTATACCAGTTTATGGTCAAGCATGAATATTGGTCAAAAGTCTTAATGGTGTACAGTGCATCCTCCAGCGTAGAAAGCCAATTTTTCTGCACGCACCCTATACCTGGATCTCACTTTTTTAGGGTATCTTCCTGCTGTTAAAGCAAACAGCAGGGGTGACAGGGGCCTGTTTTGTACCCCTACCTAACTGAAAGTGATAGTTATGCACTTTAATCCTTGCCACGACCTATCATATACTGTAATAGCCATGCGCACATTGTTTCTGTGCAGCCTGTGTTCAAGATCATCTGCTATAGCCTGGAGTGTGATAATAGCCTGGTCATGTCTGCGTAGTTCTCTACCTAATCTTCCACTTTTCTGGTATGGCCTTCGATCATGGAAATCCTCTCGGATACTTTTTGCAAAGCATTCCAAATAAAGCCCATATCTTCTTTGTAACGTCCGTGGTCACTGACCATGAACTCCTTCCATCCAGTCGACGCCCTTCTCTCTTCTCTGGTGATGTCTGCACATACGGCCGTCCTGTTCCACAGTGACCACCAGGGTGCGCTCGCAAGCTCAGTCCAGACTTAAGAAGTCAAAGCGCCCGCAGATGGGAGATTGAGCTGATTGCTCCCAGAGCACCCTTAGCTATAAGAAGGGCCCAGCCCCTTCCTGCCATGCCTGAGCGTTGTTTGTTATATCCTAGTTTGTATATGCAAATGGTCTCCTAGTTTTTTCCAGTTCCCAGTGTTCCCCGTACCTGTATCCTGTATCCCGCGCTATCCTGGTCAAGTGCCGTGCTGTGCTGTAGTCGTGATGTGCTGTATTCCACGCGTGTCCTGCTACTCCACGCCTGACGTCTACCTGCTGCCTAGTCCCAGACGAGCCTGTCTTGCTACTGTCCGAGCTGCCACAAGTATCCTATACGAACTATAGACTGTGACCTGCGCCCTGTTGGCCAGCTGCCGTACCGTCAAGGCGGTACGGCCCAGTGGGTCCACGAACCACATTCTTTAATTGTTTATACTTGTATTGACAGTGAGTATAGGATACTATTGCATTTAGTAACAGCTATAAATATGTCTATCATGTCTATCATGTCGGTTCAGTCTGTCTTGACAATGGGATAGTCTCACTCCTCTCCTACCTCTCTCACATGCTCCGAGTTCCTCCTCTGACTCTAGGCCTGCATCAGATATTGCAGGTACTTGTTTCTAAGGCGACCTCGTGTCCTTAGAGGATTTACATGGTGTGGAAGCCGTTGTGGTGCACGCCAGCTTAGCAATCGTGTCTCTATGCTTATCTGACACTGCCCCTGTTGGTGCGGCACCCGAAGATGCGTGCACTGCCGTGCCATCTTGGCCCTCCAAGACTGCGGCTCCAGCATTGGTCATTGTGAGCCTTTGCACAGAGCTGATGTGACAGCTGATGTGAAGGTGGTTAGAGGAGGTGATTAATGCCTATTGTGGCAGTGAAATTTGCCCGAGTGTAGGGGAATATCAGAAGTTTTATAAGGAGCTCTTTAAAGCAGTGTCTTACTACATCGCCAGCCAGGCCTCGCCCCTCGCACATTCTCATTTTTAATCCTTCATTCAAGGGTTTAACAGGGATGCTAAGAGTATGTCCTCACCTGACATTATTAGGTGCATCATCCTTTCCTAGCCTTTACATAATGTATTTTAGCCTTCCTGTCTACTACAGCTTTAAGCTTTACAGCTATACCTTGACCAAAAAAGGGGTTTCAGCCTCACGCTTACCGCCTTTACAGATAACTTGGTATCTGTGAGGTCAAACTCTCAAAGCAATCATAATAATATTTCAAGGTTATTTTTTATCCGTTTCATACTGTTAAGAAGGTAATATATACTGTATCTAGTACTTAAGATTTTTTATGATTACTGTCTTTTGGATTACATCGCTTTGTGCCTACTTTCATCACATAATTTATCTTGTAAATGCAGAATGAAGAAAAATCTAGACTATACAGTTTAGCACATAGAGCTCTAATATTATAATAACATGCATGCATTTCTTTACACAGCAGATGTAAGGTGATATGTGCACAGACTGCAATGTTAGTATCTTGTCTTTATACATAAGCTGTGTACGGACATACTGCAGGGAGAGTGTGTAACTAAACACAAAAAATGTCTCTGAACCCAGCAGTCTTCAAGATCTGCTCTCAGGGACTGTATTTTAAAACTGTGTAAACAACAAAATGATTGATCATTTTAGTCCAAGTCATAGAAAACATATAAATCCCCCTTACCACAGATTCATTTTACACACAGATCATGAACATTATATCTATTAGCTGCTAGGGGTCTGTGCAACTGCAACATTTTAACACAGTCAGGAAACGACACAAAACATTCTAAAAAGTTCAGGGAAACTGATTTTCTTATTTTTTAAATAATATATTCTATTCTATTACTATTACTGTTACTACTTAAATTGATAAATATGCATTTCTATTAAAAACAATCCATTTTGAACTGGTGCAGGGGCGGACATAGCATTGGTGCACAGCTGCACAGGGATCCAGTAAGTAAGGGTCCCACTGTCACCTTAAAGCAACCTTCTTCTGTCTGTTAATTTGCATGTAAATGCCTGATATGTATACTGTTCTTGCACAGGGGCTCTCAGCTATCTGTGTTCGCTCCAATTACACATTGGATATACTTTATTAGAGACACTCATCTAGTAGCGCCTCCTTTGTCTTTAGAAGCACAGCAATACATCGTGGCATAGATTCCACTAGGTGTTAAAAACGTACTGCAGGAATGTTGGTCTTTGTTGACAGCATAGCTTCTTGCAGTTACCACTAAGCGTACTTCTGCTATAGGGTAAACAGCTGCCACGATGGGATAAACTTGGTCGACAGCAATGTTTTTGAAGCCCTACTGTTCAAATGTCCATCCACAGGTATCAGAGGATCCAGGGTGTGAAAAGAAAACATTCCCCACACCATTACTCCACTTCCATCAGCCTGAACTGTTGACACCTAACAGGAAGGGTTCATGAATTCACGCTTGCGCCAAATTCTGATGCTCCCATCAGCGTGGTGCAACAGAAATCTGGATTCATCTCACCAATCGATTTGTTTTCTCCACTACCCAGTGATTACATTTTTCACTCTTTTACCCACTGGAGAGTTGCCTTTCAGTTTTACTTAGACAGCAATGGCACTCAAACTGATCGGCTGCTGTTATAGCCCTGCTATGGAACCGCTAGTTGTGCTTTCGGACACATTAATTGGAGCACCAGCATTGTATTCAGCTGCAATTTTCTTGACAGTACACGACCTGTTTGTCAGAACAATTCTTAAAATCCTCTGACCCCTTTTGTCGATGCGTTGTTGATGTCCATAGGATCCCCAATTGCTGGATATTTTTCCTTGATCAAACCATTCTCAGTATACTCTCATAACCATTGCATGAGAAAACCCCACAAGGTTGGAGATTTGTGAAATACTGGTCTGGCTAGTCTAGCACCAATGACCATGCCTCATTCAAAGTTGCTCAGATCGCTCGATTTTCCCATACTAATGTGGATTCACACTGAAACTGATCCACGGAAAACCTGCTTACTTGATTTTTTCCTGCACCCCGGGTCAGATGTCTAATTTCAATACAGGTAAGCTCCAATCGTGAAAGGGCAGGTGTCTCTACTAAAGTGGCCATTCAGTGTATATGAAAATTAGAGGCAAAGTTCTGAAATGTTAGACTAGATGCTTTTGGGGAAACTGCCCGTGGGTCTCTCCATGGTAAATACTCCAAATGGGTAATCTTCCTTTAAAGCATCTCTCTTAAATTACAGGGCTGTTCAACCTGCCGCCCAGGAAGGCATGTGGCTCAGGAAGGCTATGAATGCGGCCCAATACAAAATCATAAACTTAAAACATTGTGATATTTTTTTGGGATTACATATCGCATAAAATAAACGTATGTACGCTCTAGCTATTTGTGCGCATGCGTGGAATCAGTTTTACGGCGGTGTACGGCTTCTAAGTGCATATAGTAGAATTGACATCATCTGCTCGTGGTGACTTGGCGAGGCAGCGATTATCAATAATATTTCAAACTACCATTGCAATGGTAAGCATTCTTATTTGATTATTAAGGGTACTTCCAGATCGACATCTTGGCAGCGCCTCTCACATCTGCTTATCAAAGCCATGAAAATTTTTCAAAAAGCTACAACTCGGGCGGATTCCAGTGTAAAGCTGCTAATTTCAAACGTTATGCTTTGGCGATGGATGATAGCACTGATGCTACAGATACGGCACAACTTGCCATTTTTATTAGAGGTATTGATGACGAATATAATGTCATTGAGGAAATGGCTTCTTTTACTGGCATTAAAAGACACAACTAAATCAAGAGATTTATACGAAGCAGTAAAAATACGTTAAAGCGATTTACTGATGGGGCCCCGGCGATGGTAGGTAAAATAGAGGGACTTTTAAAATTAATAGAAGACAATACAATTGCCGCCCAAAGTATCATTGCATAGTACATCAAGAAAATGTATGCACAAAAGTTTTAAAAATGGATAACGTTATGCAAATCATCATCAAGACTGTGAATTTCATAAAGGCCAAGGGATTGAATCATCGCCAATTCCAGTAATTCCGTAAAAGTATTGATGCTGACTATGGCAACATCATTTACTTTTCGGAAGTAAGATGGCTAAGTCGAGGCCATGTGTTGAAAAGGTTTTATGATTTGTGACATGTTATCAAGTCGCTTATGGTATCAAAAAACAAATTTGTGCGGAAGCTTGTCTATGAAAACTGCTTTACAGATTTAGCATTTAAAGTGGATGTAACCGCTCATTTAAATGAGTTAAACATGTGTCTTCAAGGTAAAAAACAACTTATCAATACAATGTTTCAAACCATAACAGCATTCCAAATGAAACTTAAATTGTGGCAAGCTCAAATTAAAGCAAACAATTGTATGCATTTAGACAAATTGGCTAAACGTACTAAAATATGCAGCCTTGCTTTTCGATGTGATACAAGAATTTGAAATCAGATTTCAAGATTTCTGGGAAATTAATCCATATTTTTCTATATTTGCGACTCAATTTTCAGTCGACATAAATATGTTACCTGTCAATTTTCAAATGGAATGCATAGAGCTGCAATCTGACATTCAACTTAAAGAAAAATCTGATCGTGTCTCTTTACTGGACTTTTATAGGTACTATCTTCCCAGAGACAAATATCCCATATTCATGTCATCGCTTTTTGGCAGCACCTATATTTGCGAGCAACTATTTTCAAGAACACATTAAGGCCTTATTCACACGAACGTATTTTACGTCCGTGATACGCGCGTGAAAATCATGCGCGTCGCACGGACCTATGTTAGTCAATGGGGATGTTCAGACTGTCCGTGATTTTCAAGCAGCTTGTGTCCGCTGCGTTAAACTCATGACATGTCCTATACTCGGCCATTTTCGTGCATCACGCACCCATTGAAGTCAATGGGTGCGTGAAAATCGTGCACGGCACACGGAAGCACTTCCATGTGCCGCACGTGATTCGCGCTACAGTTGTACAATAAATGAATGAAAACATAAAAGCGCCTCCTGCTTTTATGTTCGTAAACAATAAAGATGCCATATGCGCGAAAATCACGCAGGCAAGCAGCAAATACTGATGACACACGGAACTGCTACGCGTGCAAAACACAGCTTTTTTGCGCTCGCAATACACACATGCTCATGTGAATAAGGCCTAAGAGTAAAATTAGAACCAAAATATCTGATGAGCACCTTGAGAACTCACTGAGTATTACAACTACTTCTATCAAACCAGATATTGATGCATTAATTTTTTCAAATACACTGTCATATATTACACTAGTTTTATGTTGCCCTCTTTTCTTATATTTTTATAATAAAAAATATAAAAAAAACATCAATGACGTTTTATTACGTAGAAATGTACATTTTCTATATTTGTGTCACAAACTTGGGACCTACTTGACGATTTTAAAAGACTCTCCGAACGGGCTGCTGTATAATTAGGATTATTATGTGAGGACTTTTTTGTTTATGTGTGATGGCGGATATCACAAAAATTATTCACTGACCTTTTTTTTTATCTCTTCGCCTATTGTTAGTGTTTGTGTATTTAATGTGTGGCCCAAGACCACTCTTCTTCTTCCAATGTGGCCCAGAGACGCCAAAAAGTTGGACACCCCTGATGTAAATGTTTCAATATTTTACTTTGAAATTGATCCATATCTGGAGACCAATGCTGTCACTAATGTAATGTTAATAAACTAGGTTAATTTATAAACAAAAAGCAATCCATGTCCTAGAACAATGTGCTTGGTTAGGATATTGTAAACAGCCACACCATGATATATCACTAATATGGAAGAGGCTAAAAAAAAAAAAACATAGCAAAGGAGCACTGTCGAATACCAATAAAAAGGGTTGTTGGGTTAGGATGACTCCATGTCAGGTTAAAAATTCTCAAGCCATTTATTCAAATATATTTTATAAGGAAGCTCCCTTCCAAAGGTTTAAATTGCCTAATATGATAGCATTAATTATAAACTAAAGCAACTAAACAAACAATGAGAAGTGGATAACTTTGAAGAGGTCATAGATAAACTAAGGCAAAGAGCCTCAATGTCCAAGAACTCTTCCCGTATCTACAGTGTGAATTACAGTGAAATACAATCTATAAAAAAAATGTATATTTGTATAATTTTTATAAAATAAATCCAGTGTTATAATAAAGAAATAACATGCTGATGATCTATAAAGTAATATTGATGTTGTAGGAGCACTATACATACACAATGTTACCATAGTCATACAAAAATATACAAAGTTCATGAGTGCAAAGGATAACTTTTATCTGGAGATAAACCATGACAAATGATGTTCTCAAACTAACAGATGGCAAAGTCTTCCCTGAACAAGATATAGTTTATCACAAACAGCTTGCAAAATCCTTACAGATGTGATAAACCAAGAAAAGACTGAAAATTCTTCAATACTCTTTATCACCTGTATTTATTTTTGGCCCAAACCTAAGATCTGCTAACATATACCTTAATCTTATACTGTATATACATTTCTGATATAAGTAGGGTTCATGATTAAAGCAACTAAAGGCCCTATTATACTGGTCAATTTTGGCCAGTGCAACGAGCGCCGATCAACAAGACAGCTCGTTGATCGGCGCTCGTTTGCTCCTGTCACATTGACCTATGTATGGAGATGAGCGGCGGTTACTACAATCGTTCGTCCCCATACATTATCATCATGTCGGCAGCGCGTTTCCCTGTTTACACAAGGAGATGTGCTGCTGACAACCATAATATTTCAATTTTTTTAAATGATACTATCAGCAGATGAACGAGCGTTTTCTTACTTGCTGATCGCTGCCCTGTTTACACAGGGCAATTATCGGCAACGAGCGTTCTATGAACGCTTGCCTGCCCGATAATTGCCCAGTGTAAAACCCCCTTAAGAAATTGAAGTAGATTTCCCTATACTGTGATTGCAAATAGCTAGAGATAGGACTTTAGTGATGTTGAGAGCATTGGGCTGCTGACATTTTGCCATTAGCAAATTTTATTAGCTCACAGGCTTAAAGTGACAAATAGCTAATATCCTGTTTACATAGAGACTTGAATGGAATTAATTGGGCTACAGAAAATGTGGATTCATTCTCATTTTATCAAGTTGTTCACTAAATGTACTGAATGATGGTTTTCAAGACAATAATACTTTGATCTGATGCAAACAATGATCAGGATTGTCTTATTTATGCAGTCTTGCTCTTCAAGAAAAGGTATAAAGAAGGAGTTATTCACAAGATAAGCCCATAAACATACAGCAGACCCTTAAACAATGGCTTTTTGTTTAGCATTAAATAGCCATATATCTTATCCCCAGCACTACTTGCATCACTGCAGTAACAATTTCACAGTTGCCAGCAATTTATAGGAGAGAAAACTCCAACATTACAATTCAGTTTCTCTATAAATCACGGGAATTTCTGCTGCTCTGCTGCCTCGTAGGTCAAATTGTCAATCTTCATGGGTATAGATGGGAACCTGCCGATCAAGCAAAACATATAAAATTTTGGCATACATTTGCTTTAAAAAATTCATTTTCATTTTGCTTTGAAAACGTAAAGTTTTTTTTTTTTTTTTTTTAAATTCACGTAATTTAAATACTTTGGTTTTAGTAGTATGAATTTGATAGGCAGAGCGTGAACTTTGTTTTCTTTTTAAAAGTGAACATGTCAGCAAGTTTATTCTGCCCTAACTGCTCAGCTCAGCTTGATAGGTCTCTCCCTATACACAAATAGATTTCCTGCTATTGCGACTTTTCCCCCATAGGGAAACATTGAAGTACGTAGCACAACAGACACAGTAATCTGCGTTACTGTTGCATGACCAAAATTCTCCCGTCAGGAAAAAGTTTTGTTTCTACATTTCTACAGACATCTTTATCACAGCACCAAAACGGATGATCTAAATACAGTATAAAGTGGAGCTCATTTTTTTATTGGCTTTATAGTCATCTGTGCATTGGAGAGAAGAATCTCCTGTCAAGATCCTCATACCCATTAGATGAACATGGCCAAACCTGATGATTTTGGTGGTACCATAGAACTATCTAATGTGTATAGAGGTATCCTGACTTTCCCACAACACAGATGTTAGGGAAAAGAAGGATCGGGCTTGTTGGATTTCAACATACCTGATCTTTTGTCCCCACAGGAATGTGTCTGACAGCAGCCATTCCCCTCTCCCCATTGCATACACATGCACATTTGGTCAAGCTTAGAATGCATGTGTATGGGGAGATGGAAGGAAAAGCTGTCGGCAGAAAGAGCGTTTGGCTGACAGCTATCAAAGGTGTATGGCCAATTTTATGTCTGGAAACTGTCAACAGTTTACTGATTCATGGATCTCTTATTTGTGTTTTATCGAGTATTTTGGTTCACAAACTTCTTCTGTTTCCTGTTTTTTCCTTTAATCTAAATGGTATTCTTCATAGTTTTTTTGCAACTAGAAGATGACCTTAACTATTTGTTTTATGACACACTGAAAGCACCCAGCCTTTTTGCTGCTTGAGGTAAAAATAAATGGTGCCCCCCGCCCCCGAAAAAACACAAAAACCCTGCAAAGAAATAATATTTAGATTTTAAGCTATTACTTGATGAAAAAAACAAAAAAACAACCACAATTCCTTGAATGGGTTTATCCAGCCTAAACATTGGTCACCAATCCCTTGTCCAATTTTTCCTTAACTGAGCTGGCATGAGAGGGAAATAAAGTGGGAGGCAGGGGCACTCATACATACAGAATTAGTATTGCATGCAGTGAAGGAGAAGCACTTGAGATGAGGTGAGCACAGTGTATAACTAAAGATATGCCCTAAATGTCTCAAATCCTACCACTGAGACCCGCAACAGGTGGTTGTCTAGTCACGATTTTCAGAAAATTACAAGGTATATTTTATTTTCATACAGTGAGAGACAGCATATCAAACTGTTCTGGTTAGATTAGGGACAATAGTGTCAATGTCCATAGTGCACAGATCTAGTTTCTCTTCCTCGCTTAAAATACTGGCTAGTTCTGAATAACCTTCTACTTGCTCTTTGGTGGTCATCTTAGTGGATTCCAAGCCTATCTTTAGTGGCACAGAGGGTACTCTACTTTTGTTATAATAACTAATAATAAGTCAGTTTAGGTCTGTTACCCATTTACTGACCACTCAGCTATGCACTTTCCCACTGACCCCTATTCCAGGTCTCATCGTTCTCAATGATTGTTGTTCTCCCATTTTAAAAATAGCATTTAATGATGTCAACAATGCCAAAGACAGCGCTTGTGATAGAATCTGATTAAACATACATATTGGGTGAAAATCCTTCTACCTGCTACATTTTATCGGTATATTCACAGTTTGACCATATAGCAAACATTACATGATAACTGAAAATCAGTCATGTGTCTCCCTTGTAGAAGAAATAGATTTATTTCGGTCTGCACAAAATGTGCTATATTACAACATGTGTTGTGTAGAGGTGTGAATGGTACATTTGGCTTCCAAGTGAAAAACAATTATTGCACACTACAGTAAGCAGCAGTTACGCAGCTTATGAATAAGGTTCATAACCCCTGCTGGTGGGAATACAATCCCGGAGTTGAAAACAGATGCTGCCTTGAATGCTGGAACAGATTAAGAAATGTGGAGATGGATTTAAGTGCAAGCTACCCGATTATTAAAAATATTCATCTTAATGTATAAATGAAAACAAATGTTTCTAACAGAAAATGAAGAGCGTAATTTTACTCCAGCAGTAACCCTGTAGAAGTAATCATATAATCATAGCAATTTCTGTATTAATGTAATAAATCAAAGTCTGAGGTGTTAAGTACTGTTAACAGAGACCGATAATAACATTATAACTTTCATATGGAACCCCCTTTGCATATCTACTTAATTGTCTTATTTAAAAGTTTCCTTTGATATTTAAAGAGGACCTATCACCACCAAAAGCGTACTTGTTTTATTTATAAAAACATTAACCCCTTAATATAATTGATCTGGTTTCAATATGCAAATGACCCCAATTTTGGCAAGATCTGACTGGTTATCACGAAATCTCGCGTTCTGTCTAAAAGAGTGCGAACAACTTCATTGATACAAGCAGTTAATGATCGGTAACTGCTGTATTAATAAGGTAGTAAGCGCTCTTTTAGACAGAACAACAACCAGCGAGATCTCGTGTTCTGAGCCTGTAGGCTGCCATGGGGGATAATGAGAGGACGCAAAAGATTCTGGAAGTTCTGGAGAGTCAAATCATTTGCATATTGAAACCAAAACATATAAGGAGATTTATTTTTAAAAAATTCTAATAACTTGTATTTACGAAAATAATTTATTATTAACCCGTTAGTGACCGGCCCATCGTGTTTCTACGTCGGTCACTAACGGGCCTTATTCCGATGCCATAGACTTTTTACGTTGCGGCATCGGAATAAGTAAACAGAGAAGGGAGCTGTCAAATCTCCCTGCTCTCAGCTGCCAGAGGCAGCTGAGGGCTGGGAGCGTCCCTGCTCTGCTGTGTGAGATCGATATTAGTATCGATCTCACACGTTTAACCCCTCAGATGCGGTGCTCAATAGCGAGCACCGCATCTGAGTGGTTTTGGAGAGAGGGAGGGAGCGCCCTCTCTCTCCCACCGACACCCGGCGATACGATCGCCGAGTGTCTGTGTCTCTAATGGCAGCCGGGGGTCTAATAAAGGCCCCCAGGTCTGCCTGGAGTGAATGCCTGCTAGATCATGCCGCAGGCATGACCTAGCAGATGCCTGTCCGTGTTAAACGTATTGCAGTGTATTATAAATGCGATCGCAGAATCGCATATTATAGTCCCCTAATGGGACTAGTAAAAAAGTGAAAAAAAAGTTAAATAAAGTTAATTTAAAAAAAAAAGTGAAAAAAATGAAAAACCCAGCTTTTCCCCTTACAAAATGCTTTACTATTAAAAAAACAAAATAAAGTTAAAAAGTTACACATATTTGGTATCGCCGCGTCCGTAACGACCCCAACTATAAATCTATTACATTATTTAACCCGCACGGTGAACGCCGTAAAAAAATTAATAAAAAACTATGGAAAAATTGCTGTTTTCTGTGAATACTGACTTTAAAAAAATGTGATAAAAAGTGATCAAAAAGTCGCATCTACTCCAAAATGGTACCAATAAAAACTACAAGTCGTCCGGCAAAAAAAAAGCCCTCATACAACCGCATCGGCGAAAAAATAAAAACGTTACGGCTCTTCAAATATGGAGACACAAAAACAAATAATTTTGAAAAAAAAGCGTTTTTACTGTGTAAAAGTAGTAAAACATACAAAAACTATACAAATTTGCTATCGTTGCAATCGTAACAACCCGCTGAATAAAGTTATTGTGTTATTTATACCACACGGTAAACGGCGTAGATTTAGGACGCAAAACAGTATGGCGAAATTTCAGATTTTTTTCTATTCCCCCCTAAAAAAAAGTTAATAAAAGTTAATCAATAAATAATATGTACCTAAAAATGGTGCTATTAAAAAATACAACTTGTCCCGCAAAAAACAAGACCTTATACAGCTAAGTCGACGCAAAAATAAAAAGGTTATAGCTCTTGGAATGTGACGATTGAAAAACGTAAAAAATAGCTTGGTCATTAAGGTCCAAAATAGGCTGGTCATTAAGGGGTTAAGAGGCTTTATTATTATTTTTTTATATATAAAACAAGTACCCTATTGGTGATACTCTTTCAGATAACTTGCGGAAGACCAATTGATAATTATTATATTTCAATAGCAATTAATTCTAAGTGCCATGGTACTGACTGTATATTGTCACACCTAAGAGGTTGAAGAAGTGCTAAGGAAGGGGTTATACTTTACATTATGTAAATTAGGGATGGAAGAGTTTTATTATAATTTTGGCATTGAGATTACGCCTGTGACTTCAGAGATATTTTCCATTCACATTCCATATTGCTAAGCATTTTAGTTTGCTGGTTATATTTAAATGTGACATATAAAGATGTAGCGTGCTTAATTTTCACATGAAATAAAATTGCCTGTGGATCAGGAACAATTTACTTAGAAATATCACAGGTCGAAAGGTCCGAGAACAAAAGTCTAAGGAACATTGGGTGGTGGGGCATACTTTAAATGTGCTGCTCAAGCATCCCTGATGGAACAACTATTGGGCATCATAGAGGAAGGTCCCTCTCTATGAGCCAGAATGCAGAGTAGCACTGGCGAACTTGGCCTGAATGGCAGGCATGTCGTGCTACATTTTCACTATTGCGCCCAGTTTCAACCCTGCTACCTCTGGATGACACTAGAAATTTGGACGTGACAGATTAAACTATGATGCCTATAGTCATGTTGACCTTAGTTCCTTTAATATCTGTGGACCACAAGAATCTAGAATGTATTTGTGCATTATAAAGGGAAAAAATAGGTAATAACTGAATGTCTGTATGTATATGAACTATAAAGTCCTAGTGAGTGTGCAATTTCATTTTCTCATACTAACTTATGTTATTCAGCACCAAGGATAGCAGCTGCAGCCACACTTCAGAGCACCTTTTCTTTGTATATTATGACCTGTATTTATAGCCCGCACTCCAATATTTGTGAGACTTACCAGCGAATGTGAGTCACTGCGGAAGAAATGCCTGCGTGAATGGACCTTTCAGCTCAATATAAATTGAGAGAATGAGAAAAGTCTGCCTTTAACGCTGAGTTATTGGAATGGGAATAACTTGGAAGGAAAGGGGCAAAGTATTTTATGTAAGCATTTGATGGGCAGCCTTGACAGATTTGCTTAGAGGATTGTGACATTAACTGAGATATGAAATGGCACAAGTGGGACAAGTGCAAGTGAAATTATTCTGCTCTCCACATTAGTTTTTAGGTGTTTGTATCATACTGTGAGATAAGACAGGCATTTAGTAAAAGCATAGAGACATAACAGCTTATCAACAATATATGTCTGGTGCTCTCTGTGCCTCTCTGTGTGTGTGTATATATATATATATATATATATATATATATATATATCTAAAAGTTTGTTTTATTTATTACATTAAAATGCATCAAAAAATTAAAATGCAACTAGATGACTGAACAATACATTTGATACACTGTTACCATTTACATAAGTAGATTGATACCTGTGTGTGCTGCAGTTTTTCTAAGTATCAAAAGGAGTATCTTTATTCCACCATAAATAGCTGTTACCATTTACGTTATGCTAAAGTAGCAATAATAATATTGTGCTTTATGAGGTTTGAGAGCACAACATTTTTATCCTTTTGGGAATTTTGAGAGTAAATTCCAAAATTGTCCGGCACGGATTTTGCCGCAAGTCCAAAGCAATATTTGTACATTACATGTGTATTGTGAAGCAGATCCGAGATGCAAAGTTTGAAATCCTCTGCAAAATATTGCTGCAAATCTGTGTCATAATTGCTTATGCCCTCAAATCTTTCTGGAGTTTTTCTGCAGCGTTTTGTAAAGCTTCATTCACTGGCAGTGTACTGTACTTTGTTATGGATTTTCATTGCAGAATCTGCACTAAAATCTGTAACAAATCCACAACTTCTAGAAAATATTCAAACTGTTCACATGTTGCGCTGATCAGAACTGAATCTATACCCTGTGCGCAAAGCGACAGTTCTAACCACTGAGCATTCACAACTATTATTGTTTTATGAATTATTACACGTGTTACTCCAAGACAGGTGTTATTTTGCAAAAAAGAATTGTTAACCCATTATTTCTTGTTCTTCCTTAACCCCTTAAGGACACGGCCAATTTTGGCCTTGAGGAATGAACAATTCTTTTATATTTCCCTCTTTGCATCCCGATGCTCATAACTTTTTAATTTTTTTTACGACGTAGTTGCATGAGACTTTGTTTTTTGCGGGATGAGTTGTACTTTATGTAGGTACCATTTTTTGGTACAAATACATTATCGTTTAATTTATATAAATTTTTATTTGGGCGAAAATGCAGAAAAAAAGCATAAATAATGTTATACATTTGTTGTACAGGTTGTTACGGTCGTGACGACACCCAATATGTCTATAGTATTTCATGTTTTGGGACTTATATTTTATTTATTTATTTATTATAAAAAAATGTGTGTTTCTGTATATTTTTTTTTCATTTTTATTTATTTATTTATCATTCATTTTTTTACATTCATTTAACTTTTTTTTTTAATCCCATAAAGGGATTTTTCATTTTGATTTAGATTTTTTAACTGTAATGTACTGGCATATATCTATATGCCAGTACATTAGCCAGTGCACTGATTTTACACAGGCAGTTGTTAGGGCATACCTCAGTATGCCCTAACAACAGGAAATAAGTTTAGGAAATATGTTCAGACAGCCCTGGGGTCCTTCAATGGACCCTGGGCTGTCTGGCCATACAAGTTATGGGCTTTGATTGCATCACAGTTATTTTTTGTGATGTAATCAATGTGCAGTCACGGCATTCAAGGGGTTAATGGAGGAGAGAAGAGGTTTCTCTTATCTCTGCTGTTAGAGCGTGGACGTGGCTGTGTATTACAGCCGTTGACCTGCTCTGGATCTTGCGCAGAGCCGGCTGTCACACAGAACGAGAATGCTCGTCCTAATGCGTGAAGTACACGCTGCTCAGGACGAGCATTCTCGTCCTGTGTCGGCAACCAGTTAATACTTTATCTGCACCTTTCAAGCTAAAGAGGCTCTGTCACCACAATATAAGTGCCCTATCTTCTACATAATGTTATCGGCGCTGTAATTTAGATAACAACACTGTGTTTTATTTTGAAAACCGATCATTTTCGAGGAAATTTTGAGCAATTTTAGAGTTATGCTAATTCGTTTCTTAATGCCCAACTGGGCGTTTTTTAACTTTTGACCAAGTGGGCGTTGTAAAAAGGAGTGTATGACGCGGACGAATCAGCGTCATGCACTTCTCTCCATTCATACTCAGCACAGCGTGATCTAGCGAGATCATGCTGTGCTGTCACATACCCCCACATTAACTTTACTGAAGTGTCTTGACAGTGAATAGACATTGCCTCCAGCAATGAAATACAATACGCAATGAAATCCGTTGCATAAAATCCGCTTGTGTTTACGCTACGTGTGAACATATCCTAATAGTAATACTTAAGCTAAGTTCACATGGGGCTTATACGCGGCGTAAAGTATCGGCCCCAGTGGCTGCAGGGAATTTCGGGTGAAAAGCCGCACCAAATTGTGGTGCAGTTTTTTGCCTGGAATGTCCGCTGCGGAAAACTGTAGAATAGAAGATTAATTCCATGTGACCCACGCAACAGCTTGTGACTGGCTGCAGGAGTACATGGGATGAAAGTCATCCCAGGAGGCCGGCCTGCAGAACATCAGAGATAAGTTTCAGGTGTTTTTTCTTTCTAAGTTGCTATTTTTGCGGCATAATCGCTGCGATTCCACTGCAAAAGTCGCAACACTTGAATGTTTGTAACGGGTCTTAGATCCCCTTTAAATTCAATGGGGAAACCATACAAAATAATGGCGATTCCGCAAACACAATTGACATGCTGTGGCTTAAAAAACCGCACCGCAGGTCAATTTGTGTGCAGAAATTCCACATGTCCCATACGCAGCGTGTGGATGAACACTGATCTGCTACTGAATTATGCTGTGGATTTTCCGCAACGAAATGCGTTGCAGAAAATCCGCAGTAATTACACCACATGTGAACTAGCCCATATGAATTGGGACTTGAGTCCTCCTGCTCTCCTCATGCAGCTACGCGCTATTATGTGGAGTAGGAGGTCGGACCAGCGGGCGGGATGCTCTGCAGATAGCAGAAGTTTACGAGCAGGAAGGGGTGGGCGTCGGCCGGGCCCCCATGATGGTGGCGGGGGTCCGGCCGCTGCACGTCGCCCCCCTGCTCTGAAACTTCTGCTATCTGCAGTTCGGAGGCGGAGAGGCTGGCGGGCCCCCTCCTTAGTTTTATTTGGTCTGTGCCCCTGACAGCGGTACCCTAGTACTGCCTTGGTGGCGGCCCTGGTGTCACACATATTTCTACTCTCTATATTATGCTTACTCAGCTAACCTTACAATTTTGCTAAATTCCAAAGCAATGTTTAGTCTGGATTTTTTACACACATCATCTGTTCTCACATTCAGCATTTACTTGATATATTTGAAATACAATGTGGGTCAAAACTGGGTTACGTGTTCTTCTTTCCTTAGCTTGGAATATGTTGAATCAGCATATAGAAACCAGCAGCTGTTTCAGACAGAAAATAAACTCAGATCCTGAGGATTTTCTCTTAACACTGCAGTAAAAATGAAATTTGGAAGAAATTGGTGCATTTACTTAATTGGTTTATGTATCTGGAGTAAACACAAGACACTATGGACATGGTCCAGACATCTCACAATCTGTACTGTGTGCTTTGCAATATGTTACATTTCTAAGGGATGAGGTTACAATTTTAGTGTTACAAGCAGCTGGCAGTCTTGGTCATAAGTAATGTTCAGCGATATCAACATCAACACCTAATTAGAACATATACAGAATATAATAACCATATATATAGAATATAATAGAATATGCCAACCAAGTCCACAAGGTTGGTACTCTGCGTAAGATATGTACATGAATATATGTAAAGTAAAAATGTATATATAATGCTCGGTTCACACGTAGCGGTAATCTTGCAGCAGGCAGCTGTATTCCTACAGCATCAGCTAAAAACTGTATGTTTGCTGCAGTTTTGTCATGATCAGAAGTGATCAAATTAAAGGATTGTTTAATGCCTAGTGCAAGGCATAAAGCAGATGATGCATGGCACAGTTATTCAATGAAAGAACTCCTGTGTTGTGTGCCACCCCTTAAGACCCTGCACTCGAAATAACATAGTTTTTTTAGTTTTGTGCAGTGTCTCTGGGTAATGTTTATACAGTTGATACACAGCACTACTGTGATCCTTCTTTTCACATTCGGTTTTTGTGTCCTGCTTTTGTTTCAATGAAACTACAACATGCATTTACTACTGTATACATTTTTTTTTACTCAGGTATTTCTCACTGAACTGATGTATATTTCTGCATGTACTGTGTGAACTGTACTGCATGTACTGTATGCTGGCACATGTAATTCCTATGGGTCCATATTACTATAAAGTATGCACCACCGTATGTATCCAACCCCCGTGATCCTGCTGATGCATAATGAAGGAACTACATTCCCATCAATGTTTAAATCCAGGTACATTAGCTGCACTTGGATAACTGCAGCACAGCCCCAGGTACTTCAATAAACATTCTGTTAGTCAGCAGAGATCCCAGGGGTCGGCACCCATGAATGGAGCGCTATCCTAAGCTTACTTGTCTGTTTAAACAAACAAAATATTGTTCTTAGCATAGGCTGACAACCAGTGGTGTAAGTACTGCTGTAGCAGCCATAGCGACTGCTACGGGGCCCACGGCATGAGGGGGACCGTGCTTCCCGTCGACACGCCACCCCATATGCCCAGTGGCGCCTCTAGCAGTTGTCAAGTCTGCTACAGCGGTAGTGACGCTGCTACGGGCACAAGCCACCGAGCCCCTAACAATTATGCGCCGGGCGGCACGGGCCCTCTGATGCCCCGTGGTGTCGTTCTGTGCCCGACCATTCAGCACCTTACAATGACGCTGGTTGGTAGGGAAAAATGACTTGCCCCGCCAATCAGCGCCTTTCAACGACGCTAGTGGTGCGATGAATAGCTTCCGTGGTTGAAAGGCACTGATTGACGGGGCTAGTCATTCTGCCCTGCCAATCAGCACCTTTCAACGATGTGCCACTTGCGTCATTCAGCTCCAGTAGACCTGCTCAGAAGAGAGCAGATCTGCATTGCCATCGGACGGCGCAGGATCGGGATCAGCGTGAGTATGTAGGGGCATTACCTATAGTGGGGGCTCTATCTAGAGGGGGGTCTATATGTGGGGATGTGGTGCACTATATACAGGGGGAGCTATATGTAGGGCACTATCTACAGGGGTGGGCTATCTGAGGGACAGTATATACAGGGGGAGCTATATGTGAGGCACTTTTTACAGAGGTGGGCTATATGTGGAGCACTATCTATAGGGGTGGCTATTTGCAGGGCACTATCTACAGGGGTGGTCTATATGTGGGACACTTTATACAGAGGTGGGTTACCTGTGGGGCACTATCTACAGGGGGCTATATGTAGGGCACTGTCTACAGTGGTGGGCAATCTGAGGGGCACTATATACAGGGGGAGCTATATGTAAGGCACTATCTACAGAGGTGGGCTATATGTGGAGCACTATGTATAGGGGGTGGCTATTTGTAGGGCACTATCTACAGGGTTGGGCTATATGTGGGACACTATATACAGGGGTGGGTTACCTGTGGGCACTTTCTATAGGGGGCTATATGTAGGGCACTGTCTACATGGGTGGGCTATATGTGAGGCACTATCTGCAGAGGTGGGCTATATGTGGAGCACTATCTAAAGGGAAAGCTATATGTAGGGCAGCACAGTGGCTCAGTGGTTAACACTATTGCCTTGCAGCTCTGGAGTCTATATGTGGGCACTATTAACAGGGGTGGGCTATATGTGGGACACTATATACAGGGGTGGGTTACCTGTGGGGCACTAACTACAGGGGGGATATATGTAGGGCACTGTCTACAGGGATGGGCTATCTGAGGGACACTATATACAGGGGAAGCTACATGTGAGGCACTGTCTACAGAGGTGGCTATTTGTAGGGCACTATCTACAGGGGAGGGCTATATGTGGGACACTATATACAGGGGTGGGTTACCTGTGGGGCACTATCTACAGGGGGCTATATGTAGGGCACTGTCTACAGTGGTGGGCTATATGTGAGGCACTATCTGCAGAGGTGGGCTATATGTGGAGCACTATCTATAGGGGAAGCTATATGTAGGGCAGCACGGTGGCTCAGTGGTTAGCAGTATTGCCTTGCAGCTCTGGAGTCTATATGTTGGCACTGTCTACAGAGGGCTGTATGTGGGGCACTATCTACAGGGGCTCTATGGCAGTCACTATCTACAGGGGGCTATGGCGGCACTATTTACACACTACTTAGACACTATTTATAATAGTATGGCGCTATTGTAGTTAGAGGTGCAGTGTATGGCGCTATTATATTTAGAGGTGTTGAGAATTTTATCTTCGTGTATAGGTGCAGACATTTTTTAAAATTGATAAGCTGGAGACATCTGAGAGGAAAACTGCAGAAATGGGTCGTGGCCGGGAGAAATCCATCCTAGAGTACTGGACCGGAGGGAGATTAAAGGAGAAAAAGAACTAGAATCTGAGACATACAGTGAGTGACTTAATGTAAATGCTCATTCTGCCTCTAATCAGTACTGTAGTCACTGTATGATCTGCAGCGAGATGATGGGTGGTATGATTTTTTTTTTGTGAAACAACATCTCCCAGCATATCCTTACCATTGTTTGGGCCATGCTGTGAGCTGTAGTTTTACGCCGTAAAAACCTATACGGCAGGGGTTGCACTAAATTGAGCTGCATTTGTTCTAGTGGTGTTGTATATATGTACTGAACTTGGTTCTGGTGCTGTATTTATGTACTGAGCTTGGTTCTGGGGCTGTATTTATGTACTAATCTTGGTTCTGGTATTGTATATATGTACTGACCTTTGTTCTGGTATTGTATATATGTACTGCGCTTTGTTCTAGTGCTGTATTTATGTACTGAGGTTGATTCTGGTGTTGTATATATGTACTGAGCTTGGTTCTGGTGTTGTATATATGTCAGAGCTATGTTCTAGTGCTGTATTTAGGTACTGAGGTTTGTTCTGGTGGTGTATATATGTATTGAGCTTGGCTCTCATGCCGTATATATCTATGAGCTTGGTTCTAGTGCTGTATTTATGTACTGAGCTTGATTGTGGTACTGATTACATGTACTGAGCTTGGCTCTGGCACTTTATATATGTATGAGCTTGGTTCTGGTGTTGTATTTATGTACCAAGCTTGCTTGTGGTACTGTATATATATGTCAGAGCTTCGTTCTAGTGCTGTATTTATGTACTGAGCTTGGTTGTGATACTGTATATATGTATGTGTCACGTTGGGTTCATGGACCCACTGGGCCGTACGGCCTTGGTGGTATGGCAGCTGGCCAATATGGCACAGAATACAGTCTATAGTTCATATAGGGCACCTGTGGCAGCTTGGACAGTAGCAAGGCAGGCTCGGATGGGACTAGGCAGCAGGTAAACGTCAGACGTGGTGTAGCAGGACAACCGCAGGACTAGGAGTCTTGGTAAAGCGGTTCAGAATCACCGGTTTCAGGAGGGAGACATGGAAGGAGTTGGGAAACTTGAGGGTAGGAGGCAGCCAAAGCTTGTAGGCGACAGGGTTGATCTGCTGAAGGATCTCGAAGGGTCCGAGGAACCTGGGAGCAAATTTGTAAGATGGCACCCTCAGTTGGATATTCTTGGAAGACAGCCAGACCTTCGTGTCAGGGAGAAACTGAGGCGGTTTTCTTCTCCTAGTGTCCGCCTTCCATTTCATGCGGTCGACCGCCAGCAGGATGTAGGATCGAGTCTGCTGTCAGATCTGCAAAAAGTCCCTAAAAGCAGTGTCAGCAGCTGGTACCTCAGATGTATCAGACACCGGGAGAGGAATTTGTGGGTGTTGGCCATAGACAATAAAGAACAGTGTCTTCCTTGTGGACTCGCTGGTATGATTATTGTAAGAAAATTCAGCCCACGGGAGCAACTGCACTCAGTCATCATGCTGCTTGGAGATGAAATGGCGTAGGTAGTCCTCCAAGATCTGATTGATCCTCTCAACCTGACCAATTGGACTGAGGATGGTAGGCTGAGGAAAAGTCCAACTTTACACATGGCTCTCCAGAACTTCGAGGTGAACTCTACCCCTCGATCAGACACAATATGCTGCGGCAAGCCGTGCAGGCGGAAGATGTGTTAGATGAAAAGCTTGGCCAGTTGAGGAGCAGAAGGAGGACCGGTCAGAGGAACGAAGTGGGCCATCTTCGAAAATCGGTCCGCCACCACCCAGACAGTGCTGCATCCCGCTGAGAGAGGCAGGTCAGTGATAAAGTCCATGGCTATATGCTGCCAGGGAGCATCGGGCACAGGCAATGGCTGGAGCAGGCCGGCAGGTCTAGAGTGAGCGACCTTGTTAGCTGCACACACTGAACAGGAAGACACAAAGTCCATAATGTCTTTGTGCATAGTGGGCCACCAGAAATGACGCGCAATCAGATCTCGGGTACTACGGGTACCCGCGTGACCTGCCAGTCTAGAGGAGTGTCCCCAGCGGAGAATTCTCCCTCTGTCAGCCAGGTGCACAAAAGTCCTCCCTGGAGGAATGTCCCCAACTTGCAGGGGGTTGACAGAGACAATGCAAGATGGGTCAATAATGTTCTGTGGAATCTCCATGTTGCCTTCCGTCTCAAAAGACCTGGACAAGGCATCGGCCCTCACATTTTTGTCAGCTGGGCGATAATGGAGCTCAAACTGGAACCTGGTAAAGAACAGCGACCACCTGGCCTGATGAGGATTCAGTCGTTGGGCCGTCAGGAGATAAGTGAGGTTCTTGTGGTCCGTAAAAATCAGGATGGGATGAGCTGCACACTCTAGTAGATGTCTCCACGCCTCCAGAGCCGATTTGATGACCAGTAACTCCCAATCCCCAATTGAGTAGTTGCGCTCTGCGGAAGAGAAGAGCTTAGAGAAATATCCACATACTTTTGACTTGCCCTTGCAACCTCTCTGGAACAGGAGTGCACCAGTGACAGAGGAGTCGTCCACCTCCAACGAGAACTGTAGGGAAACATCTTGATGATAGAGAATAGAGACTGACGTGAAAGCATTCTTCAGGCTATTGAATGCGGACTCTGCCTCAGGAGTCCACACCTTGGCGTTCATGCCCTTCTTGGCAAGGTTAGAGATGGGAGAAGTCAGTGAGGAGAAGTTTGGGATGAACTGTCTGCAAAAATTGGCGAATCCCAAACCTTGAGGGCGTGGCCATTCCTGGACGGACTTGACCTTTTCAGGATCCATCTCGAGACCTCGATTCGAGACAATGTAGCCCAGGAAGGGTAGAGCATCTTTCTCAAACACTTCTCCAACTTAGCATGTAGACGATTCTCCCTTAACCGCAGCAAAACTTGACAAATATGTCTCTGATGAGTCATAGGATCTGGAGAAAAAAATCAAGATGTCATCAAGATAGACCACAACACAAACATAGAGGAGGTCATGGAAGATGTAATTAACAAACTCCTGGAAGACCGCGGGAGCATTACACAGGCCGAAGGGCATTACTAGGTACTCATAGTGTCCATCACGGGCGTTAAATGCAGTCTTCCATTCATCACCCCGGCGAATCCGGATTAGGTTGTAAGCCCCACGCAGGTCTAGTTTGGAAAAAATATTGGCACCACGTATACGATCAAACAGTTCTGAGATTAGTGGCAACGGATACTTATTTTTCACCATGATCTGGTTGAGACCCCGGTAGTCGATACAGGGACGTAGACAACCATTCTTTTTCTCGACGAAGAAGAACCCGGCTCCTGCCGGAGAGGAAGATTTCCGTATGAAGCCCCTCTCCAAGTCCTCTTTAACATAGTCGGACATGGACTGTGTCTCTGGTAAGGAGAACATAGCTTCCATGGCCACTGCCAGTTGGGTTTACTCACCTCCCGATGCCCGCAGCCATGGATCCGCTGGTCCCCATCTACTTCCTAGGAGACGCGAGCGCTCACTTCTGCTCTGGTCTGCTGTGTACCGTAGGATGCGCGCGCACGCTCGTGCCCGCTCTTAAAGGGCCAGCGCGTGCACCTGTAAAACAATCATCATTATCAACCACATGATTTCCTGGTTTATAAGAAGGACACAGTCCTTCTGATCCTTTACCTGAGCGTTGTTAGTTATTCCCAAGTCTGTCTTGCAAATGGTCCCTTAGTGTTTCCTGTTCCAGTTGTTACCCGTGTCCTGTTACCTGTTCCTGTATCCCGTTCTGTGTTCTTGTTCCTGTGCCTACTGGTTGGAGTCGTGTCTACTGCACCTGCTGTTGCCTTGCCACGTCCTGTGTTATCTGCCACGTCCAGAGGGATTCGCCACGTCTGGCGCAACCTGCGGCACCTGTGTCATCTGCCACGTCCTAAAGGGATTCACAAAATCTGGCGCAACCTGCGGCACCTGCTGTCATCCGCCACATCTGCCGTTAGCTGCTGCACCCACCTCCATCCATGCCAGAGCTGCGGCCACTGTCTGGACTATCCAGGTACCCTTGTGCGGGACTTAGTATTTCTGGGGTTCCTGTTGTTTGGCCAGCTGCCTCCCTGCTATGGCGGTGCGCCCTAGTGGGTCCACTTACCCACATACCGTGGCAGAGAGAGGATATACCCTACCACAGGGAAGGGATGCAACAGGAATCAGCTCAATAGGGTAGTCATACGCCCGGTGTGGGAGCAGCGTCTCCGCCTCCCTCTTGCTGAAGACATCCGAAAATGCAGCATAATGACCAGGCAATCCTGCCAATGACTGAGGCAGAGGAGGCTGAGACGAACGAATCTGTCCCATGCAACAGTTGTGACACTCTGGGCCCCACTGGAGAACCTCTCCAGAGTTCCAGTCCAGGACTGGGGCATGTAATCAGAGCCAAGGCAGGCCCAGCAGCATGGGGTTAACGTCCTTGGACAAGACAAAGAATGATAACAGCTTGGAGTGGAGAGCTCCCACTTGGAGCTTCAGCGCCTTCGTCACAGTAATAACTGGATCTGGCAGAGGTAGTCCATTCTCAGATGCAACCGTCAAAAACCTCTCCAGATGGGTAGTGGGTAATCGAAGAAGATCCACCAGGTCTCTACAAATTAAATTAGCAGTGGATCCAGATATGCAGAGACCTAATGCGTTCTCTCACCGGACACTATGGTCACTGGTATGGACAATTTAGACGGAAGTCCTTTTTTATCCAAGGTTGTCTCTCCTAGCAACCCTAGGCTTTGGGACTTTTGGGGACACAGACGCACAAGATGGCCTCCGAGGTCGCAATATAGACAGTGCGTCTGCATTGTTTCTCCTTGGTGGATAGCTTACACTGGTCCATTCTCACAGACTCCTTAGGAGGATCAGCACCTGAGGACAGCAGGGGTTGCTGCAAGGGTGGGACTGAACTAGAAAGGCCTCCCTCCCGACGAGCCTCTTGGAGCCGTTCTCGGATCCTCATATCAATCCGGGCGGACAGAGGGATGAGGTCAGCCAGGGTAGACGATACATCTCGAGCGGCAAGTTCGTCCTTAATTTTAGGAGACAGACCCTGCCAGAATGTAGCCACCAGGGCCTCATTGTTCCACAACAGTTCTCCCGCCAGGGTGCGGAAGTGGATGGCGTACTCACTCACGGAGGTGTCTCCTTGACTTAGGTTTAGCAAGGAAGCCGCTGCAGATGAGACCCGTCCAGGCTCCTCAAACACCATGTGAAAAGTCCGTAGGAAGCCCTGGAAGTCACAGGTCTCTGGTCCTTGTCTCTCCCAGATGGGATTCGCCCATGCAAGAGCCTTGCCAGTGGGGAGAGAGATGATGAAAGCGACCCTTGCGCATTTAGAGGAAAATGTCCTTGCATACAGGCTGAAGTGGATCTGGCACTGGTTCAAAAATCCACGACAGGTACTTGCGTCTCCATCATAGCAGTCAGGAAGTGGCAAAGAAAAACTGGGATCAACACTACCAGGAGGTGTAGTAGGAGGAACGGCAGCTTGTGCCTCCTGCTAACGTGCGAGAATGTTCAAGGCCTGGAGGAGTTGGTCCCGTTGAGATCGGAGGTCCAGCATATCCATCCGCATCTCTTGTGATGTCATCTTGGTCTTGGATCGACCAGCGGGGTCCATGGCCAGGAGCGTACTTTCACATTGGGTTTGCGGACCCACTGGGCAGTACCACCTTGGCAGTATGGCAGCTGGCCAACAGGGCGCAGGTTACAGTCTATTGTTCGTATAGGGTACCTGTGGCAGCTCGGACAGTAGCAAGGCAGGCTTGGCTGGGACTAGGCAGCAGGTAGACATCAGGCGTGGTGTAGCAGGACAGGCGTTGTATAGAGCACAGCACGACTTCAGCTCAGCACGGTACTTGACCAGGATATCACGGGATACAGGATACAGGAGCAGGGAACACTGGTAACTGGGAAACACTAGGAGACCATTTTCATAGACAAACTCAGGGTACAACAACAACGCTCGGGCGTGGAAGGAAGGGGCTGAGCCCTTCTTATAGTCCAGGGTGCTATGAGCTAATTAACTGTGAAAGTCCAGTGCGCGCACTGCCCCTTTAAGAGTGGGCACGAGCCTGCGCGTGCACCTTACGGGACCCGGCCGAGGTGAGCAGAAGTGAGCGCCGGTGTCTCCTGAGGAGGAGATTGGGGACAGCACTCGCAGATCCCTGCCTGCGGGTGTCAGGAGGTGAGTGAGCCTGACGGCCCGCAGCCATGTGCATGACAGTATGAGCTTTGTTCTAATACTGTATATATGTATGAGCTTGGTTCTGGAGCTGTAATTATATAGGATATATGTAACGTCCATGGCCGCAGACCGTCGGGATTACTCACAACTCGATGGCCGCCGCCATGGTCTGGTGAAGTGAGCGCTGTCATCTCCTGGGGAGGAGATGCGGGCCAGCGCTCACTTCCGCTCCACTCTGCTGTGTCCTATAGGGTGCGCGCACGCTCGCGTCCGGCCTTAAAGGGCCAGTGCGAGCACATGTAAGATATTGTTAATTAGCCCATGATCACCCTGGACTATAAGAAGGGCCCTGCCCCTTTGCTCATTGCCTGAGCTCTGTTGTGTTTACCCGTGTTAGTCTTGCAAATGGTCCCTTAGTGTTATTCTGTTCCTGTTGTTTCCCATGCCCTGCTACCTGTGCCATGTATTCCGTGCTATTTGTTCCTGTGCCTTAAACCTGTTGGAGTCATGTTATGCCACCGGTTCCGCCTGCTGTGTTACACCATGTCTGGTGTCTCCTGTCAAGGTCCCATCTGTACGTAGCCGTTGCAACTGTCTGAACCACTACAGGTACCCTTGTGCTTGGACTATTTATATACTGACTTGGTACTCTGTTGGCCAGCTACTATCCAGCTACGGCAGTACAGCCCAGTGGGTCTAAATACCTACAGTTCGTGACAATATATTTATAATAACAAAATTGCAGGGCAGATGGAATTGTTTTAAATTCATTGTATATTTAAAGGGGACAAGTCTGGTTGTTTTAACCCATGAAACCGCCATCATGCGGTAATACATGACCTGAAAATATGCAGCAAAATCTATAAAATGAACTTTTAAAACGGTGCACACTATATGCTAATTACTCATTAAAGGTTCATGGGGCGGTGCCGCAATCCTGAAGAATCACATAGTCCTGACTCCAAACCCTCCTTTCCATGTTTTATTGACATTTCCCTAGCTGATACAACTTTCTCAGATGCGCCATTGCCTTGTACTACTAAGGGGGGGCTGTGTGGCACTATATACAGGGGGAGCTGTATGGCGCTATATACAGGGGGTGCTGTATGGCGATATCTACAGCGGGCTGTATGGCACTATCTACAAGGGGGAGGTAGGGGGTGCTATCTACAAGTGGGGTGTGACTCTGTCTACAGGCAGGGCTGTATAGCACTGTCTACAGGGGGCTGTATGGGGTACTATCTATAAGGGGGGCTGCATGTGGCACCTACAGGGACCGCAGTCAAGAGTTTGCTATGGGGCCCAGTCTTTCCTAGTTATGTCCCTGCTGACAACTCTGTCAGGTTCCCACTTTACTCTTCACCAGGCACTGTAAAATAATAATTTATGTTTGTCATAGATACAACAGATGTGCAGTAAGCAATCGGAATTAACATTGTGAATTTACATTGTGAAATGTCAGCAACTGCAATGCAGATTTTATAAATATTTTTTTTATATATAAATCTCTAAATACATATTAGTACAACAGGTATAAAGGATATGCCTCCAGGCGTTAGAGAAGAACTGGAGGAAGAGAAGGAAGAAAGAATATGTTAACCACCTACCAGTTTATCATGAATAGAGATGAGCGAACTTATCAAAAGTTCGGTTCGGCTAGTTCGCCGAATTTCACAAAAAAGTTCGGTTCGGACCGAACTAGTTCTGACCGAACCTGTCACTTACGTGCGCCGAGCATGCTACTGTCCAGGGTGCTGATAGAGTTAATGGGCTGCACTAACTCTTTCAGCAACCTTCACAGTACATGCTCGGCGCGCGGAAAATACCATTTAAATGTAATAAAAAAATAAAAATTATACGTTCGTACTTACTTTCCTCCTGTCCGGCCTCCAGCGATGACGTTTCATCCCTTTCGCCGCTGCAGCCAATCACAGGCTGTAGTGGCGGTCACGTACGTCAGGATGACGCTTCATCCCACGTGACCGCCTCTGCAGCCAATCACAGGCTGCAGCGGCGACATGAATGAAACGTCATCGCTGGAGGCCGGACAGGAGGAAAGTAAGTATGAACGTATTATTATTATTTTTTGGCATGTATGTATGTTGGCATGTATGTATGTATGTATATCTGTGCATGTATGTTTGCATGTATGTTGGCATGTATGTATATATGTGCATGTTTGTATGTATATTTGCATGTATGTATGTATGTATGTTTGCATGTATGTATTTTTGCATGTATGTTGTCATGTATGTATGTATGTATGTTGTCATGTATGTATATATGTGCATGTGTGTATGTATATTTGTATGTATGTATGTTTGCATGTATGTTTGCATGAATGTATGTTTGCATGTATGTATGCATGTTTGTATGTATATTTGCATGTGTGTATATATATATATGTATGTATGTATGTTGTCATGTATGTATGTATGTATATATGTGCATGTATGTTGGCATGTATGTGCATGTGTGTATGTATGTATGTATATTTGCATGTATGTATGTTGTCATGTATGTATGTATATATGTGCATGTATGTTTGCATGTATGTTGGCATGTATGTATACATGTGCATGTTTGTATGTATATTTGCATGTATATATGTTTGCATGTGTGTATGTATGTTTGCATGTATGTATGTTTGCATGTATGTATGTTGTCATGTATGTTTGTATGTATGTTGTCATGTATGTATGTATATATGTGCATGTATGTATGTTTGCATGTTTTTATTTTTGCATGTATGTTTGCATGTATGTTTATATATATATATGTGCATGTATTTATGTTTGCATGTATATTTGTGCATGCTTGTATATATGTATTATGTATCTTTGCATGTTTGTTTGTATGTATGTTTTCATGTGTGTGTGTGTATGCATGTATGTATGATAGTTTGCATGTATATATGTGTGTATGTTTGCATGTATGTATATTTGCATGTATATATGTGCATGCTTGTATATATGTATGTATGTATGTTTGTATATATGTATGTATATTTGTATATATGTATGTATGTATGGCCATGTATGATACTGTCTGCTGGCGCCCTGTATCTAAGTCAACTTCACGGCAGGCTTCTATACATGGTATAACAGTCAGTATCACACATTAAACTGAATCTAAGCCTACGACATGTTTTATTTCATTATTTTATTTTTTTACAGGTTTGGTGTTTGGACTACGTCGGTTTCGAGGACTACTTCGATGACGGTTTTTTTTCTACAATAAAATGGTTAATGAGGGTTGTGTTGGGGGTGCTTTATTTCAATAAAATATTTTATCTATATCTTTGTCTTTTTCTTTTCAAATTTTATTATTACCACTTTAGTAATGGCCGCTGTCTGAGTGACAACATCCATTACTAATGCGAGGCTTAGTGTTAGCCGGTGCAGAGGCTAACACTAACCACCATTATTACCCCGGTACCCAAAACCACCAGGGGTGCCGGGAAGAGCCAGGTACGATCCAGTACCCGACCATCTGTTGTGATGGTCGGGCTCTGGGGCGGCCGCAGGCTGGTATTATGAGGCTGGGAAGGGCCAAAAACAGTGGACCTTCCCACCCTTGTAATGCTAGGCTGCTGCTGCTGTGTTGTATCTGGCTGGTTATAAAAGTGGGGGGGACCCCACGTCATTTTTTTAAATTATTTATTTATTTACATTTTTTTTTTTTAAAAAGACATGGGGTTCCACCCAATTTATCATAACCAGCCACATACAACACAGTGTTATTAGCCTGGGAATGGACAAAACCAGTGGCCCTTCCCACCCATGTAATGCCAGACTGCTGCGGCCTTGTATATGGCTGGTTATTAAAAATGTGGGGGACCCGTCTATTGCTAAATTTGTTAAATTCCAAAAAAAAAACGACGTGGGGGTCCCCCCCATTTTTATAACCAGCCCGATACAACACAGCAGCAGCAGCCTAGCATTACAAGGGTGGGAAGGTCCACTGATTTTGGCCCTTCCCAGCCTCATAATACCAGCCTACGGCCGCCCCAGTACCCGACCATCACAACAGATGGTCGGGTACTGGATCGTACCAAGCTCTTCCCGGCACCCCTGGTGGTGGTGGGTACCGGGGTAATAATGGGTGGTTAGTGCTAGCCTCTGCACCGGCTAACACTAAGTACCGCCTTAATAATGGACGCTGTCAATCAGCCAACTGCCATTATCTAGGCACTAATAAAGTTTGAAAAAAAAACACAAAGACAATTCTTTTTTATTGAAATAAGAAATCCCCAACAAAACCCTCGTTAACCATTTTATTAAAATTTGAAAAAACGCAGATCTACGCAGTAGTCCAACGAATCGTAGATGTAGTCCAATCGGTACATCAAAATCTGCAACAACATAAAAAAACAGTTATCAATGTGAACAATACCAATACTTCTACTCTCCTACACACACATATATACACGCACACACACACAAACAACCATACACAGACACACATATATACACAAACACAACAAGATATACACACACACATAAACAGACAAACACATATACACGAACTCACACATATCCAAACACACACACACAGTTATACACACATACACGAACACATATACACAAACACATATACAAACAAAAACACACATACCCAAACACACATATACACAAACACATATACACAAACACACCCATATATACACACAAACACACACCCATATACACACATATACACATATACAAAAACACACACAAACATCTACACACAAACATATACACAAATACACCCATATATACACAAACATATACACAAAACACATATACACAAACACACCCATATATACACACACACATATAAAAACAAAAACAGACAAAGTCACATACCCAAACACACATATATACACAAACACACATACACAAACACGGTTTCTTTTAAATGCTGCTGGGGAACCCGCTCGATCCACTATATAAGGCTGCGCTACAGTGCAGCATTTAAAAGAAACAGGATCCTGACCTGTCCATAGAGTTTAAGGCAGCACAGAGTATTTCAGGAGATGAGCGTGCAGATTCAGTGCTGCTGCGAACTCTGCTCTTACCATTACGTAGCTCTCAGTCTGTTACCTCTCCTCCACTCCTGTCCTCCAGAACACCTTCACATGATTGGCAAGTCACCACGTAATGGTAAGAGCAGAGTTCACAGCAGCACAGAGTATTTCAGGAGATGAGCGTGCGGATCTTGTGCGGGGTGGTGACTTGCCAATCATGTGAAGGTGTTATTGAGGACAGGAGTGGAGGAGAGGTAACAGACTGAGCTACGTAATGGTAAGAGCAGAGTTCACAGCAGCACTGAATCTGCACGCTCCTCTCCTGAAATACTCTGTGCTGCTGTGAACTCTGTTCTTACCATTACGTAGCTCAGTCTGTTACATCTCCTCCACTCCTGTCCTCTATAACACGTTCACATGATTGGCAAGTCACCACCACGCACAAGATCCGCACGCTCATCTCCTGAAATACTCTGTGCTGCTGTGAACTCTGCTCTTACCATTACGTGGTGACTTGGCAATCATGTGAAGGTGTTCTTGAGGACAGGAGTGGAGGAGAGATAACAGACTGAGAGCTACGTAATGGTAAGAGCAGAGTTCACAACAGCACTGAATCTGCACGCTCATCTCCTGAAATACTCTGTGCTGCCTTAAACTCTGTGGACAGGTCAGGATCCTGTTTCTTTTAAATGCTGCACTGTAGCGTAGCCTTATATAGTGGATCGAGCGGGTTCCCTAGCAGCATTTAAAAGAAACAGGATCCTGACCTGTCCACAGAGTTTAAGGCAGCACAGAGTATTTCAGGAGATGAGCACGGGCAGCCGTTCGTTTTTCCGAGCCGTGCTCCCATCATGCACACGACCGTAAAAACACCCGTTATTGCGGGTCGTAATTACGACCCGCAATAACGGGCTCATAGACTTCTGTTACCCACGGGTACCTTTCCGTATTCTCACGGGAAGGTGCCCGTGCCGTTAAAAAAATAGAACATGTTCTATTTTTCTATTTTACGGGCCGTGCTGCTATAATTATAATGACAGCACGGTTCGCAAAAGCGGCCGGCTGCCCGTGGCCGGCCGGCCGTGCTCGTAGTTACGAGTCGTAATTACGAGCACGGCCCGTAAAATAAAAAAATAGAACATGTTCTATCTTTTTAACGGCACGGGCACCTTCCCGTGAGAAAACGGGAAGGTACCCGTGGCTAACAGAAGTCTATGGGCCCGCTATTTCGGGTCGTAATTACGACCCGTGATAACGGGTGTTTTTATGGTCGACTCGTGTGCATGAGGCCCCGTAATGACGGGTGGCTACATGTGTGCACCCATCATTACGGCAGCGTTGCTAGGTGACGTCAGTAAGGGTATGTGCACACACACTAATTACGTCCGTAATTGACGGACGTATTTCGGCCGCAAGTACCGGACCGAACACCCTGCAGGGAGCCGGGCTCCTAGCATCATATTTATGTACGATGCTAGGAGTCCCTGCCTCTCCGTGGAACTACTGTCCCGTACTGAAAACATGATTACAGTACGGGACAGTTGTCCTGCAGAGAGGCAGGGACTCCTAGCATCGTACATAAGTATGATGCTAGGAGCCCGGCTCCCTGCACTGTGTTCGGTCCGGTACTTGCGGCCGAAATACGTCCGTCATTTACGGACGTAATTAGTGTGTGTGCACATACACTAAATAGTCACTGTTCAGGGTGCTGAAAGAGTTAACTGATCGGCAGTAACTGTTTCAGTACCCTGGACAGTGACTACCGATCACAGTACCTGTAAAAAAAAAGACGTTCATACTTACCGAGAACTTTCTGCTTCCTCCAGTCCGGTCTCCTGGCCGTTGCCTTGGTGACGCGTCCCTCTCGACATCCGGCCCGACATTCCTTGATGACGATGCAGCCTTGTGAGCGCTGCAGCCAATCACAGGCTGCCGCGGCCTCTGCAGCCAATCACAGGCTGCAGAGGCCTCTGCAGCCAATCACAGGCTGCCGCGTCAGAAAAGGTCGGACTGGAGGAAGAAGAGGGACTCGTTAACAAGACAACGACCGGGTACGTATGAAATGCTTTTTATTTTATTTTTAATCAGCAGCCTCTTTTCTCTATCAGTGATTGATAGAGATAAGTGGCTGCCGATTTGTATAATGTTTTTGACCGGGTTCGGTCAAAACGGGTTCGGCCGAACCCGGTGAAGTTCGGATTCGCTGCGAACCGAACTTTACCGGAAGTTCGGACCGAAACCGGGTTCGGTTGTCCCGGTTCGCTCATCTCTAATCATGAACTGTGCACGGGCTGCAGGAAAAGGACCTTAGAGATTAGTCTGAGCACAGCTGTGACTGGAGAGGGAGCTGCCAAGCTAAGGCTCTAGCTTTGGCTTAAACGCAACTAGAGCCGCAATTTTAGTCTTGTTTTAAGGCCAAGAATCTCGGCTGCCACAATCCAGCCTGAGTAAGAGCTGGTTGAAATGGGAGCTTCATATACTGTATTTGCAACTCTTACTTCAGCCTGTGGGAACAGTAGAGGGGGCACAGTGGGGGACATGCTGGCAGCAAGCAGGGAGAGGAGAAGGGAGGGGTAACATGGACTTTTATTTATTATATCACCCCCTTATGAATCAGAGAGCATACGTGCTCCCTAATTGTCACATATAGGATTTTTGTTTTTTTTAATCTTCAACAAAATTGTTTAACCATTTGCTCACCACAATATCTATGTAATTTTACAGCAAAAAGCAACAACAATATTTTTCCCTTACACTATTATTTATTGCTGAAAAAATATATATATAATGCCGAAACACAGTGGGGGAATTTTTTTGACGTCTTTAAGGGGTTAACATGCATAGCAGTCCGATAGAAAGTGAATGGAGCAGTGGCCCAGAATGCGCAGTACTGCTCTATTCCCATTGGGTACTCGAGGACCCCCGTTCTCAAGTTACGAATTATTTATTTTTTATGTTATTTGTTGTTGTCATTATTCTTATTATTACAAATATTAGTAACTTCAAATTTAAAAATATCATAATATACATAATAAAGCACAAAGTGTATATAATATTTTTAGTTAGAATATGACCAATAGACTTCTGTATAACACTTGTATATAACCAAGTGAAGTAACAGATGAACAGGTTCAAAAAGAAGGACTTGCGTACCTGGCAATCCGGTCGGCCCTGCTACAATACACGGGTTGTGGAGGTCAGGGTCGGCAGACATCGCTAAAGCATGGACAGTTTAGTTTTGTGCACTGTGAAGTATCCACTAAGATATTGTGACAGCCTTTTCTTTACAATACAGACTACCTAAAATTATGGTGTCCAGTGTGTACAAGCAACAATTCTAATAATAACAACAAAGTAACTAGGAAATTGCTAACAATAAATATAAATAAAGCCATTCTGTAAAAATTCCCTCAATTTTATTTTATTTTATTTTAATGAGTTTATTTTATATGGGTTTTCCTGTCATTAGAAAAGGATAGAAAACTGAGTGAGATACTAAAGACAACTATCATTGAAGGGCAATGTTGGCTTCCTCACAATTTTGAAACAAGCACATTACGTCTAAGCAGTCCATGGTTTACAAATAGAGGATGACTGCACGTCTGAATTACATAGCGGTGCTTTTAGCAGAATGAGTAAAGTAGCTGTTAAGATGTATCAAAAACATTTAATTAATTGGAGTATAGCTGCTGAAATTAAATCAAAGGAAATAAATAAGTCAAACAGACAGTCACCCCGGAAAGGTCTACTTCAATTATATTTGTAATGAGTTGTCCTTATACTATTAACGTGTCTCTACTTTTCATTATTTAGTAAGTGAATGCAAGTTGTTATCTCTCTTCTCTTTGGATCATAAGTAAGTAACTCTTGAAATCTTTCTCTGAATAAAATACTTCACTGTGTTACAACAGAGTTCATTTACTCTCCATTTGATTACAATCTACCTGTAAACATCAATGCTGCTAAAGGATAATACTTCTGAACAGTATATACAGCATCCTTTGGAGCATGCCACAATGATTTTTCTGTTGGATTCCGTTAGAAAAACCTTCGTATGAAATGAGAGGCATGCGTAGACCTCATGCTCCTCTATCAGAGACCTATTATTGCTCCGTACAAAACAGAGCCATAATACGGCCCTAAGGAAGTAAGAATTAACTTTATTCACTTAATTTTTTTATAAGCTTTATTTAACTTCTTTTTTTTTTAATTCTTAGTCCCACTAGGGGACTTCACAATGCGATGTTATGATAGCAGATATAGTGCTTTGGTATACTTAGTATACCAAAGCATTATTGCCTGTCAGTGTAACCGGGTTACTCGGCTGGCATTGTAAACCATCGACGCCCCGCAACGGGTCGTGGGTGTGCTGATGGAATGACAAAGGGAGCTCCCCTCTCTGTCAAACACCTTAGATGCCGCAGGCAGTATTGATTATGGCATCTAAGGGGTTAAACTGCTGGAATCGGAGTACTCGCCAATTTCCGGCAGTTGTGGCAAGAGCCTGGCTGTGTATAATAGTGGTCTCCTGCCGCTGATCAGTGGCAGTACTCACGGGATACGAGCGACAGATATATCCATCACGATGCGGGAACTAGCACACGCTTGTGATGAATGTATCCATCGCTAGTCGTTAAGGGTTTAATCAAGTGACTGATGAGAATTGGGACAGTAAATTTATATCATTTTTTCATGCTTTGCGACAAGATATGCAACTCTTTATACTAATAAATGAATACAAGGCAGGCCTCTGGTTCGGACCTCATGCGCATTAACCTGTTAAAATAGGCTGGTCATTAAGGGGTTTAGACTTCATAGAGATTTGTATAGATATATAATTCGGCGTCCGTAGAAGTCTATGTGCCCAGACTGTACCTTACTGTACCTTCGTATGCCACCGATTTCATGCTGAAAAAACATGGAATGTTCTGACACATGCTGTATTACAGTGGTATTCGCCAGAAGCGTTGCGTTTAGGGGAGAATACGGCGCTGTACGAAGACACCAAATGTTGGTACACGGAGTGCTTACTATCTCTGGTACTTTACTGCGCCAGGTATTGCTGCACTTCATCTACCAGAAGCTGTGAAGCATATTTATGTGTCACATCTGTAGAACGGTATTAAAGATGTCAACAAAATTTACTCCATACTTTTCAAAAAAGTTGTGTCAATTTTTGAAGTAGCTGAAGTTGCATATTGTTTTCTTCCACCAATGTCATACTTCATATACTGAAGACGTCTGTTTTATTGTTTGACCTGTCCACCTCATTGTATCCACAACTAGGTAAGATGATCATCTAGGCTAATTACTCAACAAATAAGAATATCAATATATGAAGAATATTGAACAACAAAACATAATATTAAAAAAAAAATGTCATCACATTTTTTGTATCAAAAAAATATATGAGCATAATAAAACTTACATTTTTTGAGAGCAATCTATAATATTGAAATAGTGGCCTCTGCAAAATTATCTGATTTCTCAGCACTATATATAAGATAGAAATAGTAGTCCTGACTAAAATAAATTTTATAATGGTCATAACCAGAAATAATTTCTAAATTCATGATATGTCAAGAAGCCTTTTCATATGTAAGAGTTTTAATTGTACTCTGACTCGTCAGCTTCAATTTGAACTTAGACGACATTTTGATGCAAGTTATGAAAATAATTTGATGCACACAGATTTCTTCCAGTCAATGCGTATGTTCTGCATGTAGCAATTATTTCAGCCCTATATGGATGAGACTTATATCTGTAAATGTCACTATGAGATTTAGGCATTATTCCCTTTTTCACCTTCCCCTGCCCTTCAACGTTCAAGCACCCCACTAGTACAACATAGTTCCCTTCATACTTTTACATATCTGCAGAGAAAAGGCAAGGATAGGTATAGCAATACTCATTTCTATGTTAATCACATTCTCTTCCAGCCAAGAAAACAGTCCTACTCACCCAATTAGACATCAACCTAAACCTGGCTATCCTAGAAAATGAGCTGTTCTGTCACGTAACTAGCCAGCAAGCTCTGCCTTGTCACATACATCACTGGATGTCTAGGTAGAGGGAGAGAGACTCAAAGTAAAACTTTAAGGACAATGGTGATGATAATGATAATAATAATATTGATAATAATAGTAGTAGTAATAATAATAATAATAATATTGATAATCATAATAGTAGTAATAGTAAAAATAATAATAATAATATTGATAATCATAATAGTAGTAGTAACAATAATAATAATAATAATAATAATAATATTGATAATATTAGCAGTAGTAATAATAATAATAATAATAATAAAAAATGTAATGTGTGCTCACTGGGCTCAAGTGTATAAGCATTTAGGGGAAAATATTACTGAAATGTGTGCCAAATTTATACAGGGAAATTAGGCACATTGATTTATGAAAGTGTAAGAACTATATTTAAACTTGTAGCTTTCTTAAGGGGTTTTATGTACTCAAGGGCAGGACAATCTTTCTTTGTGCCCAACGGAAGGGCTTTAGAATCCCCCTCCCCTTAGTCCCTGAAGCTCAACATCTGTGAGATGGATAACTTTCAGCTGACAGTCTCAGCCCTGAATCACCCAGTGGCATGTTTGGCTCTGCTGAATATGGATGGCGTATATGTGCATGTAATGTGTATGCAGGGTCGGCCTTAGTTTGGATGGCGCCCTGTGCGGGATTCTCTATTGCAGCCCCCTACACAAATCAAAAATTAACCACATATATAGACACATACTGGAACATATATACTGTACATACATAAAGACAGATATATAGACATACAGGCAAATATACATACACACATCTGGAATATATACATACAGGTAAATATATAGACGTACAGACACATACACACCGGCGGATAAATACACAAACAGGAACATATACAAATACATAAAAGCACGTGTATATACAAGCACATTGACACATTCACAAACAGACCCATATATACCCAGTACAGATAATGCACTAGACGTTACCTGCAGTCCTATGTAACACCACAGATAACACACAGTGATAACTCCCTGAGTAGAGATAATGTAGTTGATGCTACCTGCAGTCCTATGTAACACCACAGATAACACACAATAATGAGTCTCTGAGTACAGATAATGTAGTAGATATTACCTGCAGTTCTATGTAACACCACAGATAACATAGTGATAACTCTCTGAATACAGATAATGTCGTATATGATAACTATACCCACAGCCACATATAAACACACACCCAGAGGAATATACATAAGGGCAGCAGAGTATATAAGTGGCAGCAGGGTTTATAAGGGGCAGCAGGGTATATAGGGGTAGTAAGTTATATAAGGGGCAGCAGGGTATATAAGGGGCAGCAGGGTATATAGGAGGCAGCAGGATATATAGGGGGCAGCAGGGTATATAGGAGGCAGCAGGTTATATAAGGGGCAGCAGGATATATAGGGGGCAGCAGGATATATATGGGGCAGCAGGATATATAGGGGCAGCAGGGTATATTGGAGCAGCAGGGTATATAGGAAGCAGCAGGTTATATAGGGGCAGCAGGGTATATAGGTGGCAGCAGGGTATATAGGTGGCAGCAGGATATACTGGGGGCAGCAGCATATATAGGGGGAAGGAGGGTATATAGGGGACAGCCAGGTATATAGGAAGCAGTAGAGCAGCAAGATATATAGGGGGCAGCAGGTTATATAAGGGGCAGCAGGATATATAGGGGCAGCAGGATATATAGGAGGCAGCAGGATATATAGAGGGCAGCAGGATATATAGGAGGCAGCAGGATATATAGAGGGCAGCAGGATATATAGAGGGCAGCAGGATATATAGAGGGCAGCAGGATATATAGAGGGCAGCATGATATATAGTGGCAGCAGGATATATAGTGGCAGCAGGGTATATAGGAGGCAGCACAGATATCTTTGTTTTATCTGTTCTACTTTAATAATGAACACACACTTTTACAAAGAGACATAAACACATGGAGAGACACACACACACACACACACACACACACACACACACACACACACACTGTAACATATACACATACACCAGCAGAAAAAATGGGACATAGATAACATCAAAACCACAAAAAAGGCCATATTTACTAGGTGGGTGGGTGAAAACCCGCTCCCAGCAGGACGCAGACAGGTCAAAAAATGCTGCAGAAGGAGGCTGCATTAAATAGTGATAGCCACTCACACTAGTCTTGAGGGGAGTGGCGAACTAAGTGCTCAAAGGTGTGCAATAAATGAGTGTCAGTGTTAGTGTAGTGCTAGGGTGTGAATGTATGGTAAAAAAGAAAAGTGTATGTATGGAAGTGTCAGAACTGTGTGATAATGTAATAAAAATAAATAATAAATAAGTGTGATGAATAGGGGTCAGTGCTGTGAATAGTACATGGGGTGTCAGTACTATGTGTAATACGTGGAGGGATAATGTGCTGGTCGTCAGGCATAGCATATCTTGCCGAATCACAGCTTATTTGTAACGCCGCTACTGTTAGCTAAAGCGGGCTGCTCTGCATGCCAAACCAAACGCCAGCACATCATGCCCTCCCAGCATATAAGACCTGTCTGCTTCCTGAAAAAAAGTAAAAATATCTATGAAACATGGGGTATTAGTTGTTATTTTGGCCTGTCTGCGTCCTGCTGGGAACGGGTTTTCACCCACCCACCCACCTAGTAAGTATGGCCTTTTTTGTGGTTTTGATATACACATACAAACACAGAGACACATACTGTATACACAGAGAGACACATACTGTATACACACAGACACACATACTGTATACACACAGACACACACAGTATACACAGAGACACACACACACACACACACACACACACACACACACTGTATACACAGACACACATAGAAACTTACCATGTCCCCATGCTGACAGGATCACAGGCTTCGTGCAGGACGGGCTGTGAGCGGAGCTTCCGCCTCTGCTCCTCGGCTATTTACTCCGTGTGTGTGTAACTAAGAACAGAGCACAGAGTAGAGGCAGAGCCCAGTAGCGCCCCCTACATGCTGGGAGGGTGCAGCGCCGTGTGCGCTCGCATAACTCGCACACCCCTAAGGCCGGCCCTGCGTGTATGCGTGGAACATCCACATGTGTATGTAAGGTTGCGTCAAACAATATTATCAGCCACTCAGATACAGTCAGATTACCTGTAAAAAGAAATGCAAAGCCAGAGCATTGTTTTTTTTTTGTTTTTTTTAATCCATAAATTGCACCTCCCCTCTTAATGGCGCCCTAGTTAGTTGTCTACTCTGCCTAATCCTCATCCGACTCATCTCTACATATTTTTTTTATCATACATTACAAGACATTTTGGTGTTTACCTGACACATCTGCATATCTGCATTTTTTTCCCTAAATTTGGCATGGAAATGTCAAATAATGTGAAATAATGTTGAAGCGGCGCCAGGTAGAGCTGTAAATTGTGTTTCATTTTTCAACTGTCTATCAGCAGGTATTTTAGACAACATGGAACCCTCTACACAAACAATGCTGGAACACGGGCACATTCACACGTGGCGGAATTGCTGTGGAATTCCACTGCGGACAGTCTGCACTGGAAATCTGCAGCAGACAGTCTGTCCATTGGTTTCCACACCTTTTTAGTTATCTTTGTGCAGACGTTGCGGACAACTCCGCTGCGGACCATAGGCTGCGATGCAGAATTTTCTGTCCGCAGCATACACTGGCTGTTGCGGACTTGATGCGTAATTGTGGTGTAATATCTCCATTCAATTCAATGGAGTTGCAAAATTACGCAATGAAATCCGCAGATGTTATGTGTGTTGCGGATTGCTTTCGCGAACAGGATATTTCAACATTCTGGCTGGACCTATGTGTTTTGAGGTCTATAGCCAGACTGAGATGGAATGTTTAAAAAGGGAGCAGGATGTACTCTTCACCTGAATCCGCAATGAATAATCCGCAGCATTTTACTTCACATTTTAGGCAAAGGCGCAACGGAATTTGCAACGCAGATTATGTGCGGCATTGATGCGGACAGTGTCTGCAGAATTCCGCCACGTCTGAACATGCCCCAAAGGTTTGTGTATTTTCCATTATGTCTTCGAGAGCTGTATTAACCCTTTAGTGTCTAAGCCTGTTTTGGCCTTCAGGACCAGCCCCATTTTTGCAAATCTGACATGTGTCACTTTATGTGGTAATAACTCCAGAATGCTTTTACCTATCCAAGCGATTCTGGGATTGTTTTCTCGTGACATGTTGTACTTTATGATACTGAAAAAATTTTGTCATTAAATTCAATATTTATTTGTAAGAAATGCCAAGATTTAGAGAAAATTAGCAAAAATTAGCATTTTTCTAAATTTTAATGTATTTACTTGTAAAACAGATAGTAATACCACACAAAATACATACTAGTTTATATTTCCCATATGTCTACTTTATGTTTGCGTCATTTTTTGAACATTCTTTTATTTTTCTAGGACGTTACAACGCTTAGAACTTTAGCAGCAATTTCTCATATTTTCAAGAAAATTTCAAAAGGCTATTTTTTCAGGGACCAGTTCAGTTCTGAAATGGCTTTGAGGGCCTTATATATTAGAAAGTCACCATAAATCACCCCATTTTGAAAACTGCACCCCTCAAAGTATTCAAAACAGCATTCACAAAGTATTTTAGCCCTTTAGGCGTTTCACAGGAATTAAAGCAAAGTAGAGGTGAAATTTACAAATTTCATTTTTTTTCTTCAAAAATTCATTTGTAATAAATTTTTTCTGTACCACAGAAGGTTTTACCCAAGAAATGCAACTCAATATTTATTGCCCAGATTCTGCAGTTTTTAGAAATACCCCACATGTGGCCCTAGCACGGTCATGGACTGAAACACAGGCCTCAGAAGCAAAGGAGCACCTAGTGGATTTTGGGCCTCTATTTTATTAGAATATATTTTAGGTACCATGTCAGGTGTGAGGAGGCCTTGTGCTGCCAAAACAGTGGAAACACCCCAAAAGTGACCCCATTTTGGAAACTATACCCCTCAAGGAATTTATCTATGGGTATAGTTAGCATTTTGAACCCACAGTTTTTTTGCTAAATTTATTTGAATTAGTATGTGAAGGTGAAAATCTACTTTTTTTGTGAAAAAATTAGGAAATTTTAAAATTTTACAAGGAATAAAGTAGAAAAAACACCCCAACATATGTAAAGCAATGTCTTCCGATTATAGCAATACCCCATATGTGGTAATAAATTGCTGTTTGGACCCACAGCAGGCCTCAGAAGAGAAGGAGCACCATTTGGATTTTGGATTTCTGATTTTGCTGGAATAGTTTTCAGTGCCGTGTCGCGTTTGCAATGCACTGGAGGGAAGAAAACCGTGGAAACCCCCCAATAGTGACCCCATTTTGGAAACTATACCCCTCAATGAATTTATCTATGGGTATAGTTAGCATTTTGAACCCACAGTTTTTTTGCTAAATTTATTTGAATTAGTATGTGAAGATGAAAATCTACTTTTTTTCTGAAAAAAGGTAGCCATTTTTAATTTTTACAAGGAATAAAGGAGAAAAAGCGCCCCAACATTTGTAAAACAATTTCTCCTGATTACGTAAATACCCCATATGTGGTAATAAACTACTGTTTGGACCCACACCGGGGCTTAGAAGGGAAGGAGCGCTATTTGGCTTTTGGAGCTCAAATTTAGCTGAAATGTTTTTGGGTGTCATGTCGAAATTGCAAAGCCCCTGAGAGACCGAAACAGTGGAAGCCCCCCAAAAGTAACCCCATTTGGGAAACTACACCACTTAAGGAATCTATCTAGGGGTATAGTGAGCATTTAGGCCCCACACGTCTTTTGCAGAATTTATTAGAATTAGGCCGTGAAAATTAATATCAACATTATTTCCACTAAAATGTTGAATTTTTTCAATTTCACAAAGGATAAACGAGAAAATGCACCCCAACGTTTGTAAAGCAATTTCTCCCGAGTACGGCAATACCCCACATGTGGTCATAAATGTTTTTTCATTAGAAAGTAATTAACCCTTTACGAACTGATTCATGTTTTGCTTTTTCGTTTTTCCTCCCCGCTTTCCAAGAGCCACTACTTTTTTATTTTTCTGTCAATAGAGCGGTGTGGGGGCTTATTTTTTGTGGGACGAGCTGTCGTTTTTATTGGTACCATTTTTTGGTACGATGCCATATCGGTGGACATAAACGGCTGTTTGGGCACGCTGTAGGGCTCAGAAGGGAGGGATGCCATTTGGCAATTGGAGCGCATATTTTGCTTGGTAGTAGCTCTGGCGTTTTGCTGGTATTTCAGTTTATAATGTTGGGGCACATGTAGGCTGGGCAGAGTACATCAGGGGCATAATAAGAGGGTATAATAATGGGGTAAATAAATAATAATCCACAGATATGTGGCCAGTGTCGCACTGATAAATGGTGCCCGATCTTATCCACTTTTGGAATACTCTGTACATTTTGCATCGCCATAATCTGGGAGCCGGAACTTTTTTTATTTTTTCACCACCGGAGCCGTGTGAGGGCTTATTTGTTGCGGGACAATCTGTAATTTTCATTGGTACCATTTTGGGGTACATGCGATTTTGTTGATCACTTTTTATTCAATTTTTCGGCAAGCCAGGTGACCAAAAACCATCAATTCTGACAATGATTTTTATTTATTTTTGACGGCGTTTACCCTGGGCTATAAATGACTATTATACTTTATTCTGCGGGTCGGTACGATTACGGCGATACCATATGTATATAGGGTTTTTTATGTTTTGCAGCGTTTGAGCAATAAAATAACTTTAGAAAATAAATGTATTTTCTGTGTCACCATATTCTGAGAGCCATAACTTTTTTATTTTTCAGTCAAAAAAGCTGTGTAAGGGCTTGTTTTTTGCGGGACGGGTTGTAGTTTGTATGGGTACTATTTTGGCGTACATGCGACTTTTTGATCACTTTTTATTACATATTTTGTGAGGGGTGGTGACCAAAAAATAGTGATTCTGGCATTGTTTTTCGTTTGTTTTTTTTTGCGTGGTTCACTGTGCGGGAAAAATAATATTATAGTTTTATAGTTGGGGTCGTTACGAACGCGGTGATACCAAATATGTGTACTTTTTTTTTCCTATAATGAAAGACTTATTATAGGAAAAAAAGCAGTTCTTGTTTATATCACTTATAACTTTTATTTTTACACTTTTTTTAAAACATTTTTATTCTTTTTTTTACTTTTTTCACTTGTCCCACTAGGGGACACTTAGACTTGCAGCTCTGATCGCTGCTGGAATACATTACACTACACACGTAGTGTAATGCATTTCAACTGTCATTGTGACGTGACAGTCACACTGACAGGAAGCCTACGACGACCACTCTCGGGGTGGTCCTCATAGGCTTCTGTACATGGCAACCCGGAAGCCATTGTCTGGCGTCCGGTTGCCATGGGTACCATCGCCAGCCCCCGTGATTTCACATGGGGGCTGCCGATCGGCGCTAAAGACCTTAATTGTGGCGTTCAAAATCGAGCGCCGCAATTAAGGGGTTAACTGCCGATATCAGCGGCGACAGGCCGCTGATCGGCAACGGGGAGAGCAGGGCTGACACCCTGCACAGTTAACTGCCGCTGCGGTGTAGCGCCGCGCGGCGGTTAACTGTCAAAGCACTGCCGTAACTGTACGTCAAGGTGCGCGAACTTACTGCTCACCATGACGTACAGTTACGTCATGGTGCGTTAAGGGGTTAATTACATGCCAAGTTTCTCAAGCCATTCAATGATCAGAACACATTTTTTTTCTTAAATGCTGAAGTCTTTTTTTTTATCTATTTCACCTTGCATACAGTGGAAGTTATTTGCTGATCATAACTAGAATTTTCTTTTCGTGTTGTATAGAGTTGGCAATAGATTACTGAAGCACAGCTGACAGAATGTGCCTGCACAGAAGCTCTCTGGTTCAGCTCTGGATCAGTAAATCGCTAGCAAGGATTCAGACTCCAAAGCTGTAAGCAATTGCCAATAAATATGTCCAAATTCTAACCGGTTGTCACTTTACCTGAGTTAACCACACACCAAAGGACACAGTTCACACTAAAGACAGCTCTTTCATCTGAGATAATCTTACCAGTTATTGTTCTCTTTCCTGGTCTAACCAATGCACAACCATCCAAGAAGAAGAATCCTGTGATACATTTTCGTGGGGTCAAATCAATAGTCAAAAAGTGGTCGTCGAGACACATTTTGAGAGTCCTTAACAAATGATGTTTACTATGTAAATAAAATCTACACCGCGTTCCAAATTATTATGCAAATGTTATTTTTCGCTGATTTTCCTAAATAGTCGATGCAAATTACAGTCAGTATAATCTTCATGCCATCAACCGTTGGAGTATAATGCAAATTTTATTGAACAAATCGCCTAATGATAACAGGTTTTTTTTTTAGAAGTAAAAAACTCAAAATGCACTGTTTCAAATTATTATGCACAACAGAGATCAAAACATTTTAAAGGTTGTAAAGAGAACTAAAATGGTAATTTGTTGAATTTGCAGCATCAGGTGGTAATACTTACAGAAATCAAAAGCTCTTTCAATAAAAAAAAACTTAACAGGCCAAGTTACATGTTAACATAGGACCCCTTATTTGATATCAGTTTCACAATTCTTGCATCCATTGAATTTGTGAGTATTTGGACAGTTTCAGCTTGAATATCTTTGCAGGGTCAGAATAGCCTCCCAGAGCTTCTGTTTTGATGTGAACTGCCTCCTACCCTCATAGATATTTTGCTTGAGGATGCTCCAAAAGTTCTCAATAGGGTTGAGGTCAGGGGAACATGTGGGCCACACCATAAGTTTCTCTCCTTTTATGCCCATAGCAGCCAATGACACAGAGGTATTCTTTGCAGCATGAGATGGTGCATTGTCATGCATGAAGATAATTTTGCTACAGAAGGCACGGTTCACGGTTCTTGTTTTTGTACCAGAAGAAAGTGGTCAGTCATAAACTCTATGTAATTTGCAAAGGTCATTTTCATACCGTCAGGGACTCTAAAGGGGCCTACCAGCTCTCTCCCCATGGCTGCTTTGCAATGGCATTTTAGCAGCTGCTCTCCTAATCCTATTTATTTGTCTGGCAGAAACCTTCCTCATTATGCCTTTATCTGAACGAACCCGTCTGTGCTCTGAATCAGCCACAAATCTTTTCACAGTACGATGATCACGCCTAAGTTTTCTTTAAATATCCAATGTTTTCATACCTTGTCCAAGGTATTGCACTATTTCATGCTTTTCGACAGCAGAGAGATCCTATTTCTTTCCCATATTGCTTGAAACCTGTGGCCTGCTTAATAATGTGGAACGTCCTTCTTAAGTAGTTTTCCTTTGATTGGGCACACCTGGCAAACTAATTATCACAGGTGTCTGAGATTGATTACAATGATCCAAAGAGCCCTATGGGGATGTGCACACGATAGCAGGCATTTACGTCTGAAAAGACAGACTGTTTTCAGGAGAAAACAGCTGCCTCGTTTCAGTTGTAAATGCTCCTCCTCGCATTTTGCGAGGCTTCTCTGACAGCCGTAAATTTTGAGCTGCTCTTCATTGAGTTCAATGAAGAACGGCTCAAATTATGTCTGAAAGAAGTGTCCTGCACTTCTTTTGACGAGGCTGTATTTTTACGCGTCGTCGTTTGACAGCTGTCAAACGACGATGCATAAATGACAGGTCGTCTGCACAGTACGTCGGCAAACCCATTCAAGTGAATGGGCAGATGTTTGCCGACGTATTGTAGCCCTATTTTCAGACGTAAAACGAGGCATAATACGCCTCGTTTACGTCTGAAAATAGGTCGTGTGAACCCAGCCTAAGACACAATACCACCCATGAGTTTAATTGAAAAACTAAAAATGAAATGTTTATGACACTTAAATCCAATGTGCATAATAATTTGGAACACGGTGTGTAACTTCTCCCTCTGCTGGCAGGCTTTCAGGAGAGGGAGAATAGTAATAATAAAACACTTTTTTTTTTTCAAATATCTATCCATCTATCTATCTATCTATCTATCTATCTATCTATCTATCTATCTATCTATCTATCTATCTATCTATCTCATATCTATCTATCTGTCTATCTATCTATTTCATCATATTTATTGATATATATAAAGTATAGTTCTAGGCTGGGGGGGTACATGTGTAAGGCGGGGTACGTTTTTGAGGGGGGTACGTGTGTGTTGCGGGGTACGTGTGTGGGGGGGTATGTGTGTGTGGGGTGGTTACGTGTGTGTGCCGGGGTACGTGTGTGTGTGTTTGTGTGTGTGTGTGTGTGTGTGTGTGTGTGTGTGTGTGGGGCGGTGCGTTGGGGGATGGTATGTTGCTTTTTTGGAGCAGCTGCAAGTGTGGGGGAGGTTTGTGGGGGGATCTCCATGATGCACCAGAAATTATTAATAACTATTAATTTTTCTGCTGCATCTCTAGTTCCCGTCTCCGTTCATTGACCTCTAGTTTCTTTTGCGGCACAGGGGGAAGACAGACATCTGCTGTAGGTGAGTATAAGTATTTTCATATTACTAACGTTATGGTTTTTTTTTTGTTTTGCAGGTTCCACTGGACCTATTGGACTACATCGTAGATTTGTTCGACTACATCAAAGATTCGGTGGACTACTGTGATGATTACGTTTTTTTTAAATAAATAAAATAGTTAAAGATGGTCTTGCTGGGGACTTTTTATTTCAATAAAAATATATTTTCTTATGTCTGTTTTTTTAATACTTTATTAGCGCCTTAGTGTTGGCGGTTGTCTGTTTGACCACATCCATTGCTAAGGCGGTGCTTAGTATTAGCCAGTAAAAAGGCTAGCAGTAACCCCGTATTATTACCCCGGTACCCACGGCCACCAGGGGTAATCGGGAAAAGCAGGGTACAACCCAGTACTCGAACATCTGTAGTGATGCACTGGGGGGTTATTATGAGGCCGGGAAAGGCCAAAAGCCATAGCTCTTCCCACCCTGGTAATGCTAGGCTGTGTAATGAAAAATCGGGGGGACCCATTTATTAAAAAAATCAGTAAATAATTGATGAAAATGACATGGGGTCCCCCTTCATAACCAGCCAGATACAACACAGCAGCAGGCTAGCATTACCATGGTGGGGAGGGCCACTGCTTTTGGCCTTTCCCAGCCTTATAATACCAGCCTGCGGCCTCCCCGGTACCCGACCATCACTGCAGATGGTCGGATACCGGATTATACCCGGCTCTTCCCGATACCCCTGGTGGCGGTGGGTACTGGGGTAATAAGGAAGAGGGTATTAGTGGTAGCCTTTTTACTGGCTAGCACTAAGCCTCGCCTTAGTAATGAACGTTGTCAAACAGACAACAATTACTAAGGTGCTAATAAAGTATTAAAAAACAGAAACATAACTTCCTGTTCATACAGAGATTTTTGGAGTGGAAACCGCATCCGAATCAGCCCCGAAATTGCCCCGCATTGATTTCAATGTGATGCAGAGGCATCTTCCTCCTGGGCGGATTTGGCTGCTCACGGGGAAAAATAAGCAGCGTGTCCTTTCTTGGCGCAGCTTCCGCCTCTGACCTCCTGTTAAAATTAATGGAAGACAGAAAAAAACAGTGGCGCTCGTTTCTAAGCGTTTTTCGTGGTGTTTTTTGCCCACGGTCCTTGCATTAGATTTAGCTGGAAAAAAAAACGCACCAAATATTGCGGACAAAAAAAGCGCAGGCAGTTCAAAAAGTCTTAAATAATTCACTGTATTCTACGATATATTCACTTGTGCTCCCACAAGATATAGGAAATTGTAATTCACTGAAGTGATGAATGAGTAAAACATATCATTTTTATTTCATAACTCTCTAAAAACAGGGGTACAATCACCACTGTGAAAAAGCCCTACCGTGTGCATTAAAAACGTATTAAACACTAAGCTCCAATTACTGGTTCAATTGTGAACCATCTCTAACTGGATATACTTGCAAGATACAAATATGGGATCAGCGTTTTAACATTGGTGTAACAGTGGATTAGACCCTAAAACACACCAGAGCCTGCAGTTACCGCTCCTAAATCACCTGGTCCTAGGGTAAACAACAGTGCCACTGTAACCTACGCTATGATCCCTCACTAACCTGACCCTACGCGTTTCTATACATATCATCAGGGGTCTGTGACTTGGTCATTCTGGCTAAGGTGCCAGCGATATTCAAACATTAGCAAATATTCTGCTGTACAACACGGAAGCGTGCACGCATGGATGATCTACTGGGGGTGTGTCGGGCATTATCTACCTGGGGTGTGAGTGACACTATCTATGGGGGTGTGTGTGTGGCACTATCTACAGTGGGGGTTGTATGGCACTATCTACAAGGGGACTGTATGGCACTGTCTACAGGGTGTCAATATGGCACTATCTACAGGAAGGGGCTGTATGGCACTATCTATAGGGGGAGTTGTATGGCACTAGCTACAGGAGGCTGTATGGCGCTATCTACAGGGGGCTGTATGGCACTATCTACTGGGGGGCTGTATGGCACATTCTACAGGGGGGTTGTATGGCACTATCTACAGGGGTCTGTATGGCACAATCTACAGGGGGGCTGTATGGCACTATCTACAGGGGGGCTGTGTGGCGCTATCACAGGTGGGCTGTATGGCACAATCACAGGTGGGCTGTATGGCGCTATCTACAGGGGGCTGTGTGGCGCTATCTACAGGGAGGGCTGTATGGTGCTATCTACAGGGGGCTGTGTGACGCTATATCCAGGGGGCTGTATGGTGCTATCTACGAGGGCTGTATGGCGCTATCTACAGGGGTCTGTATGGCGCAATCTACAGGGGGGCTGTATGGCACTATCTACAGAGGGCTGTGTGGCGCTATCACAGGTGGGCTGAATGGCACTATCTACAGGGGGGCTGTGTGACGCTATCTCCAGGGGGGCTGTATGGTGCTATCTACGAGGGCTGTATGGCACTATCTACAGGGGGCTGTATGGTGCTATCTACTGGGGGCTGTATGGCAATATCTACAAGGGGGCTGTTTGACACTATTACAGGTGGGCAGTATGACACTATCTACAGGGGGCTGTATGGAGCTATCTACAGAGGGCTGTATGACACTATCTACAGTGGGCTATATGCCACTATCTACAGTGGGGATGTATGGCACTATCTACAAGGGGGAGGTGGGGGGCATTATCTACGAGGGGGCTGAATGACACTGTCTACGAGGGGGCACTATCTACAAGGGGGTGTTACACTGTCTACAGGGCGGGCTGTAAGGCACAATCTACAGGGGGGCTGTGTGGCAGAATCTACAAGGGGCACTATTTTCAAGGGGGACTGTGTGTGGCACCTGGGAGGGGTGTTTGCTATAGGGCCCAGACTTTCCTAGTTACGCCCCTGGTTAGATTACATGTATATAAATACTGAATGAAGACCAGAGGCCCTTTTACACAGGCCGATGGTTGAGTGAACGAGCACTCACATACAAATGCTGGTTCCCGATCATTGTCCCATGCAATTATGGCAGCGATCAGCTGACGAACTAACAAATGCTTATTGGTGGGCTGATCTGATCTTTTATGCTGAAATAAAAGTGGTCGTTTGTCGGCAGCATATTTCCCCATGTAAAAAGGGAATGAGCTGCCAGCAATATGCCAACTGTATAGGGATGAATGATCGTATTAACTATCATTCGGTCCCATACTTGTGATCATTGGTCCATGTGAATGGAGCAAACAAGCTACAATCGATATGCTGTCTTTGTGGTCTTGCAGGGTATTTGATTGCAGTATATGGAGCCATTGTATATATAGAGCCGTCTGAAGGCCTGAAGCCAATGAAAAACCTCATACACTCCATCTGTTCTTTCTCTAAATAATTGTGACCTTATTCTCACGAGCGTTCTCAAAAAAACGGAACATTTTTCATCCATATGAATGTCTGCGTTAAGTCCATGTGGTTTCCGTGACATTCGTTTTTCTCATCCGTTTTTCCCTTCTGGAAGCACTTCTTAGTTTCACTTTTCCTTTTTTTCGCCATTTCTTTAGCAACTGATCCGTGAAAAATGGATGTCGTTCGTGTGCTGTCATATTTTCTTGCACTCAAAAACTTAAATGGTCGAGTCTGGTCCACAAAACAGACCAGAATAGGGCATGCAGTGAGTTTCTCGCAACGTATACATGTCTAGTTCAAACGTATGTGTGAATAGCCCCATTGACTTTTATGGGTCAAGTTAAATGTTTTTATGCGCATCACACGGACGAGAAATACGTTCGTGTGAATAAGGCCTTACTTTGTCCATTTACTTATATAACATTTCCTATATAATAGGCTGGTATTAATATTATTAAATTTTTCCCAGCATCCCAGACAAGAAGAAATGGTTAGAGACAAGTAGCTAAGGTGACAAGCTTACATTTATGACCTTCATCCAGTAATGTATTAACCCCTTATTGAGCACCAATCCGCCTTTTCACGGCGGTCACTAAGGGGCCTTAGGCTAGGCCGTCGCCTTTTCACGGCCGTCCAGTCTAAGTCATGCACCTAGGTAGTGTAACGTATTATAAACTGTCAGTGTGACGCTGAGAGTCACACTGACAGGAAGCTTATGAGGACCGGCCTCCGGCTGGTTCTCATAGGCTGCTGTGCATGGCAGACCCGGGGGCCGTTGTATGGCCTCCGGTTCTGCCTTATAACCGACTGCAGCACCCGCAATCGGTCCCCGGGAAAGTTTGTTGTAGCAACAAACTTTCCAGTTCGTTGCTACAACAAAACTTTCCCTGCGATCACATGACCGGGACCTGAACCAATTAGGTCCCGGTCATGTCTCCGGGACCAGAGTCAGGGGTTAACAGCGATCCTCTACTCTGAGACTAGAGATGAGCGAAACGGGACATCCGAACCCGGTTTCGGTCCGAACATCGCGAAAAGTTCGGTTTGCAACGAATCCGAACTTCACCGGGTTCGGCCGAACACGTTTTGACCGAACCCGGGCGGGCAGAAAAAACATTACAAAAATATTATACTAATTGGCAGCCATTTGTCTCTATCAATCACTGATAGAGAAAAGAGGCTGCTGATTAAAAATAAAATAAAAAGCATTTCATACGTACCTGGTCGTTGTTTTGGTGACGAGTCCCTCTTCTTCCTCCAGTCCGAACTTCTTTCCTGACGCGGCAGCCTGTGATTGGCTGCAGAGGCGGTCACGTGGGATGAAGCGTCATCCCTGGAGGCCGGCCTTCTGACTTCATCCTGACGTGCGTGACCGCCACTACAGCCTGTGATTGGCTGCAGAGTCCGCTGCAGCCTGTGATTGGCTGCAGAGGCCGCTGCAGCCTGTGATTGGCTGCAGAGGCCGCTGCAGCCTGTGATTGGCTGCAGAGGCCGCTGCAGCCTGTGATTGGCTGCAGAGGCGGTCACGTGGAATGAAGCGTCATCCCTGGAGGTCGGCCTTCTGACGTCATCCTGACGTGCGTGACTGGATGAAACGTCATCGCTGGAGGCCGGACAGGAGGAATGTAAGTATGAACGTATTTATTTAGTTTTTTTATTACATTAAAATTGTATTTTCTGCGCGCTGAGCATAATTACATAGTTACATAGTTACATAGTTACATAGTTAGTACGGCTGAAAAAAGACACATGTCCATCAAGTTCAACCAAGGGACGGGAAAAGGGAAGGAAAAATTTCTACACATAGGAGCTAATATTTTTTTGTTCTAGGAAATTATCTAACCCTTTTTTAAAGCCATCTACTGTCCCTGCTGTGACCAGCTCCTGCGGTAGGCTATTCCATAGATTCACAGTTCTCACGGTAAAGAAGCCTTGTCGCCTCTGCAGCTTGAACCTTTTTTTCTCCAGACGGAGGGAGTGCCCCCTTGTTTTTTGAGGGGGTTTTACAAGGAACAGGATTTCACCATATTTTTTGTATGTGCCATTAATATATTTATATAAGTTAATCATGTCCCCCCTTAGTCGTCTTTTTTCAAGGCTAAATAGGTTTAATTCTTTCAATCTTTCCTCATAACTTAAATTCTCCATGCCCCTAATTAGCTTCGTTGCTCTTCTTTGTATTTTTTCCAACTCCAGGGCATCCTTTCTATGAACTGGAGCCCAGAACTGAACTGCATATTCTAGATGAGGCCTCACTAATGCTTTGTAAAGTGGCAATATTACATCCCTGTCCCGTGAGTCCATGCCTCTTTTAAAACACGACAATATCCTGCTGGCCTTTGAAGCAGCTGATTGACACTGCATGCTGTTATTGAGTTTATGATTTACAAGAACATCCAGATCCTTCTCAACAAGTGAATCCGCCAGTGTAGCTCCCCCTAGGACATATGATGCATGCAGGTTGTTGGTACCCAGATGCATAACTTTACATTTATCTACATTAAACTTCATCTGCCAAGTGGACGCCCAAACACTTAGTTTGTTTAAATCTGCCTGCAATTCATGAACATCTTCCATAGACTGAACTATATTACATAGCTTGGTGTCATTTGCAAAAATAGAAATAGTGCTATTAATCCCATCTTCTATATCATTAATAAATAAGTTGAATAATAGTGGTCCCAGCACTGAACCCTGGGGTACACCACTTATTACCAGGGACCATTCAGAGTAGGAATCATTGACCACAACTCTCTGGATACGGTCCTTGAGCCAATTCTCAATCTAATTACAAACTATATTTTCTAAACCTATAGTCCTTAATTTACCCATTAGGCGTCTATGGGGGACAGTGTCAAATGCCTTTGCAAAGTCCAAAAACACTAAATCCACAGCGGCCCCTCTGTCTAGGCTTCTGCTCACCTCTTCATAAAAACAGATTAGGTTAGTTTGACAACTTCTGTCCTTAGTAAAACCGTGCTGGCTGTCACTTATAATGCTATTTATCGTCACATAATCCTGTATATAGTCCCTCAATAGCCCCTCAAACATTTACCCCACGATGGATGTTAAGCTTACTGGTCTATAATTACCCGGGGAAGACCTAGAGCCCTTTTTGAAAATAGGCATCACATTTGCGCTGCGCCAGTCCCTTGGCACTATACCAGTCACTAGAGATTCTCTGAATATTATGAAAAGGGGGACAGAAATAACTGAACTAAGCTCTTTAAGAATTCTAGGGTGTAACCCATCTGGTCCCGGGGCCTTGTGCACATTTATTTTATTTAATTTAGCTTGGACCATATCGACATTCATCCAATTCAGTATATCAACTGATATATTAACAGCACTGGCACCGGCTACATCAGCTGCTCTTTCTTCAGTTATATATACAGAGCTAAAGAACCCATTTAGTAACTCTGCCTTCTCTTGATCCCCTGTGATCAACTCCCCATTACCATTATCTAGGGGTCCTACATGTTCAGACCTTGGCTTTTTAGCATTTATATACTTGAAGAATTTTTTGGGATTTGTTTTACTATCCTTGGCCACCTGCCTTTCATTTTGTATTTTTGATAATTTTATTACATTTTTACAGATTTTATTAAGCTCTTTATATTTTACAAAGGCTACAGCTGTACCCTCAGATTTGTATTTTTTAAATGCCCTTTTTTTGTCGTGTATTGCCCCTTTCACAGAAGGTGTAAGCCATGTGGGGTTTAATTTGAGTCGTTTATACTTGTTACCTATAGGAATAAATTTTGCACTATAATAACTCAAAGTAGATTTGAAAATCTCCCATTTATCATTTGTTCCATTATTTGACATTAGTTCTTCCCAGTCTATACCCTGAATTGCAGCCCTCATCCTGGGGAATTTGGCTTTCTTAAAATTAAATGTTTTTGCCCTCCCAGCCTGCGTTTGTTTTTTACAGTATAGGTAAAATGTAACTATATTATGATCACTGTTACCGAGGTTTTCACGAACATTGACATTCCCAACAAGATCTGAATTATTAGAAATGACCAGATCCAACAGAGCTTCACCTCTAGTCGGGTCTTGCACAAACTGGCCCATAAAATTTTCCTGCAACAGGTTGAGGAAATGTCTCCCCTTTGCAGTTGAAGCTGAACAATGACACCAATTAATATCCCGGAAATTAAAATCTCCCATTATCACTACAGTACCCGCCTGTATGGTATTGTCAAGGTTGCTGAAAGAGTTAGTGCAGCCAATTAACTCTTTCAGCACCCTGGACAGTACCATGCTCGGCGCACGGAAATTACCGGTTCGGTCAGAACTAGTTCGGTCCGAATCGAACTTTTTCGTGAAATTCGGCGAACTAGCCAAACCAAACTTTTCATAAGTTCGCTCATCTCTATCTGAGACACCTGGATCGCGCTTTTAACACCCACCGTGCCACGGTGTATTACATACAGGAGAGTTGTGTGACACTACCTACAGGGGGATTTGTGTGGCACTACCTACAAGAGGGTCTGTGTGGCACTACCTACAGGGGGCCTGTGGCAGTATCTACAGAGGGCAGTGTGTGGCATTATCTAGAGGGCAGGTTGTGGCATTATGTACCGAGGGAAGTGTGTAGGATTATCTACAGAGGGCAGGTTGTGGCATTATCTACAGAGGGAAGTGTGTGGAAAAAAAACAGATGCAAAACGGGTCAAAATCGGTCGTTAAAAACTGAAAAACTTAACGGATGCAAAACGGATGCAAAATGGCTGAGAAATATTTACCAAAATGACCGACACTCAGACCCTGTCGTGTGAATAGAGCCTTACATAGGACTTCAGGTAACATCTACATTATCTGTACTCAGTGAGTTATCCCTGTGTTATCTGTGGTGTTACATAGGACTGCAGATAACATCTACTACATTATACCTTTACCCTGGGTGAATAATCTATTATTCAGCAAACCCTTCCGCATTTTTCTTATGTTTAACATTTTGGTAATTACGTTTTAAAATACGCTTATATTTTTTTATACTAGTTTTACAAATACTTTGCATCATTCCCTTTGCTAGCAAGCCCGTGTAACAGGTTTTCTATACTAGTTTTCCTATATTTATAGACACCATTGTAGAAGCGTAAATTAAATCCCCTGGGTCTTAGTGCAAAACCTGTTACAGGGTCTTTCATCTACCATGTGCCATCTTTAATGTTGGTGCTTTTTTATGAAAAAGAAGAACCTTTTAGCTCCCTCAGGCCAAAGGTCCTGGGTGCGTCTGCTTCTGCTGCCTCCAATATAGCAACACCCCTGCAACAAGACTATAGTTTTTCAACAATATCAGCATTTACAGTGAAATAGTGTCACATTCACAATTAGAGATGAGCGAACTTATCAAAAGTTCGGTTCGGCTAGTTCGCCGAATTTCACAAAAAAGTTCGGTTCGGACCGAACTAGTTCTGACCGAACCTGTCACTTACGTGTGCCGAGCATGCTACTGTCCAGGGTGCTGATAGAGTTAATGGGCTGCACTAACTCTTTCAGCAACCTTCACAGTACATGCTCGGCGCGCGGAAAATACCATTTAAATGTAATAAAAAAATAAAAATTATACGTTCATACTTACTTTCCTCCTGTCCGGCCTCCAGCGATGACGTTTCATCCCTTTCGCCGCTGCAGCCAATCACAGGCTGTAGTGGCGGTCACGCACGTCAGGATGACGCTTCATCCCACGTGACCGCCTCTGCAGCCAATCACAGGCTGCAGCGGCGACATGAATGAAACGTCATCGCTGGAGGCCGGACAGGAGGAAAGTAAGTATGAACGTATTATTATTATTTTTTGGCATGTATGTATGTTGGCATGTATGTATGTATGTATATCTGTGCATGTATGTTTGCATGTATGTTGGCATGTATGTATATATGTGCATGTTTGTATGTATATTTGCATGTATATATTTGCATGTATGTATGTTTGCATGTATGTATTTTTGCATGTATGTTGTCATGTATGTATGTATGTATGTTGTCATGTATGTATATATGTGCATGTGTGTATGTATATTTGTATGTATGTATGTATGTTTGCATGTATGTTTGCATGAATGTATGTATATTTGCATGTGTGTATATATATATATGTATGTATGTATGTTGTCATGTATGTATGTATGTTGTCATGTATGTATATATGTGCATGTATGTTGGCATGTATGTATATATGTGCATGTGTGTATGTATGTATATTTGCATGTATGTATGTTGTCATGTATGTATATATGTGCATGTATGTTTGCATGTATGTTGGCATGTATGTATACATGTGCATGTTTGTATGTATATTTGCATGTATATATGTTTGCATGTGTGTATGTATGTTTGCATGTATGTATGTTTGCATGTATGTATGTTGTCATGTATGTTTGTATGTATGTTGTCATGTATGTATGTATATATGTGCATGTATGTATGTTTGCATGTTTTTATTTTTGCATGTATGTTTGCATGTATGTTTATATATGTGCATGTATGTAATTATGTTTGCATGTATTTATGTTTGCATGTATATTTGTGCATGCTTGTATATATGTATGTATGTATCTTTGCATGTTTGTTTGTATGTATGTATGTATGATAGTTTGCATGTATATATGTGTGTATGTTTGCATGTATGTATATTTGCATGTATATATGTGCATGCTTGTATATATGTATGTATGTTTGTATATATGTATGTATATTTGTATATATGTATGTATGGCCATGTATGATACTGTCTGCTGGCGCCCTGTATCTAAGTCAACTTCGCGGCAGGCTTCTATACATGGTATAACAGTCAGTATCACACATTAAACTGAATCTAAGCCTACGACATGTTTTATTTCATTTTTTTTTTTTTTACAGGTTTGGTGTTTGGACTACGTCGGTTTCGAGGACTACTTCGATGACGGTTTTTTTTCTACAATAAAATGGTTAATGAGGGTTGTGTTGGGGGTGCTTTATTTCAATAAAATATTTTATCTATATCTTTGTCTTTTTCTTTTCAAATTTTATTATTACCACTTTAGTAATGGCCGCTGTCTGAGTGACAACATCCATTACTAATGCGAGGCTTAGGGTATGTTCACACGGCGGGGGTCCGTAACGGCTGAAATACGGGGATGTTTCAGCCTGAAAACATCCCCGTAAATTCAGCCGTACCGGCATGTGCAGGCGCTTGAACGCCGCGTCAATTACGGCCGTAATTAGCGCTGCTATTCATTGGAGTCAATGAATAGCGGCTCCAAATACGGCCAAAGAAGTGACAGGTCACTTCTTCTACGCGGGCGTCTATTTACGCGCCGTCATTTGACAGCGGCGCGTAAATATACGCCTCGTGTGAACAGACAAACGTCTGCCCATTGCTTTCAATGGGCAGATGTTTGTCAGCGCTATTGAGGCGCTATTTTCAGACGTAATTCGGGGCAAAAACGCCCGAATTACGTCCGTAAATAGGCCGTGTGAACATACCCTTAGTGTTAGCCGGTGCAGAGGCTAACACTAACCACCATTATTACCCCGGTACCCAAAACCACCAGGGGTGCCGGGAAGAGCCAGGTACGATCCAGTACCCGACCATCTGTTGTGATGGTCGGGCCCTGGGGCGGCCGCAGGCTGGTATTATGAGGCTGGGAAGGGCCAAAAACAGTGGACCTTCCCACCCTTGTAATGCTAGGCTGCTGCTGCTGTGTTGTATCTGGCTGGTTATAAAAGTGGGGGGGACCCCACGTCATTTTTTTAAATTATTTATTTATTTACATTTTTTTTTTAAAAAAGACATGGGGTTCCACCCAATTTATCATAACCAGCCACATACAACACAGTGTTATTAGCCTGGGAATGGACAAAACCAGTGGCCCTTCCCACCCATGTAATGCCAGACTGCTGCGGCCTTGTATATGGCTGGTTATTAAAAATGTGGGAGACCCGTCTATTGCTAAATTTGTTAAATTCCAAAAAAAAAACGACGTGGGGGTCCCCCCCATTTTTATAACCAGCCCGATACAACACAGCAGCAGCAGCCTAGCATTACAAGGGTGGGAAGGTCCACTGATTTTGGCCCTTCCCAGCCTCATAATACCAGCCTACGGCCGCCCCAGTACCCGACCATCACAACAGATGGTCGGGTACTGGATCGTACCAAGCTCTTCCCGGCACCCCTGGTGGTGGTGGGTACCGGGGTAATAATGGGTGGTTAGTGCTAGCCTCTGCACCGGCTAACACTAAGTACCGCCTTAATAATGGACGCTGTCAATCAGCCAACTACCATTATCTAGGCACTAATAAAGTTTGAAAAAAAAAACACAAAGACAATTCTTTTTTATTGAAATAAGAAATCCCCAACAAAACCCTCGTTAACCATTTTATTAAAATTTGAAAAAACGCAGATCTACGCAGTAGTCCAACGAATCGTAGATGTAGTCCAATCGGTACATCAAAATCTGCAACAACATAAAAAAACAGTTATCAATGTGAACAATACCAATACTTCTACTCACCTACACACATATATACACGCACACACAAACAAACAACCATACACAGACACACACATATATACACAAACACAACAAGATATACACACACACATAAACAGACAAACACACACATATACACGAACTCACACATATACAAACAAAAACACACATATCCAAACACACACACACACAGTTATACACACATACACGAACACATATACACAAACACATATACACAAACACATATACAAACAAAAACACACATACCCAAACACACATATACACAAACACATATACACAAACACACCCATATATACACACAAACACACACCCATATACACACATATACACATATACAAAAACACACACAAACATCTACACACAAACATATACACAAATACACCCATATATACACAAACATATACACAAAACACATATACACAAACACACCCATATATACACACACACATATAAAAACAAAAACAGACAAAGTCACATACCCAAACACACATATATACACAAACACACATACACAAACACGGTTTCTTTTAAATGCTGCTGGGGAACCCGCTCGATCCACTATATACGGCTGCGCTACAGTGCAGCATTTAAAAGAAACAGGATCCTGACCTGTCCATAGAGTTTAAGGCAGCACAGAGTATTTCAGGAGATGAGCGTGCAGATTCAGTGCTGCTGCGAACTCTGCTCTTACCATTACGTAGCTCTCAGTCTGTTACCTCTCCTCCACTCCTGTCCTCCAGAACACCTTCACATGATTGGCAAGTCACCACGTAATGGTAAGAGCAGAGTTCACAGCAGCACAGAGTATTTCAGGAGATGAGCGTGCGGATCTTGTGCGGGGTGGTGACTTGCCAATCACGTGAAGGTGTTATTGAGGACAGGAGTGGAGGAGAGGTAACAGACTGAGCTACGTAATGGTAAGAGCAGAGTTCACAGCAGCACTGAATCTGCACGCTCCTCTCCTGAAATACTCTGTGCTGCTGTGAACTCTGTTCTTACCATTACGTAGCTCAGTCTGTTACATCTCCTCCACTCCTGTCCTCTATAACACGTTCACATGATTGGCAAGTCACCACCACGCACAAGATCCGCACGCTCATCTCCTGAAATACTCTGTGCTGCCTTAAACTCTGTGGACAGGTCAGGATCCTGTTTCTTTTAAATGCTGCACTGTAGCGTAGCCTTATATAGTGGATCGAGCGGGTTCCCTAGCAGCATTTAAAAGAAACAGGATCCTGACCTGTCCACAGAGTTTAAGGCAGCACAGATTATTTCAGGAGATGAGCACGGGCAGCCGTTCGTTTTTCCGAGCCGTGCTCCCATCATGCACACGACCGTAAAAACACCCGTTATTGCGGGTCGTAATTACGACCCGCAATAACGGGCTCATAGACTTCTGTTACCCACGGGTACCTTTCCGTATTCTCACGGGAAGGTGCCCGTGCCGTTAAAAAAATAGAACATGTTCTATTTTTCTATTTTACGGGCCGTGCTGCTATAATTATAATGACAGCACGGTTCGCAAAAGCGGCCAGCTGCCCGTGGCCGGCCGGCCGTGCTCGTACTTACGAGTCGTAATTACGAGCACGGCCCGTAAAATAAAAAAATAGAACATGTTCTATCTTTTTAACGGCACGGGCACCTTCCCGTGAGAAAACGGGAAGGTACCCGTGGCTAACAGAAGTCTATGGGCCCGCTATTTCGGGTCGTAATTACGACCCGTGATAACGGGTGTTTTTATGGTCGTGTGCATGAGGCCCCGTAATGATGGGTGGCTACATGTGTGCACCCGTCATTACGGCAGCGTTGCTAGGCGACGTCAGTAAGGGTATGTGCACACACCCTAATTACGTCCGTAATTGACGGACGTATTTCGGCCGCAAGTACCGGACCGAACACCCTGCAGGGAGCCGGGCTCCTAGCATCATATTTATGTACGATGCTAGGAGTCCCTGCCTCTCCGTGGAACTACTGTCCCGTACTGAAAACATGATTACAGTACGGGACAGTTGTCCTGCAGCGAGGCAGGGACTCCTAGCATCGTACATAAGTATGATGCTAGGAGCCCGGCTCCCTGCACTGTGTTCGGTCCGGTACTTGCGGCCGAAATACGTCCGTCATTTACGGACGTAATTAGTGTGTGTGCACATACACTAAATAGTCACTGTTCAGGGTGCTGAAAGAGTTAACTGATCGGCAGTAACTGTTTCAGTACCCTGGACAGTGACTACCGATCACAGTACCTGTAAAAAAAAAGACGTTCATACTTACCGAGAACTTTCTGCTTCCTCCAGTCCGGTCTCCTGGCCGTTGCCTTGGTGACGCGTCCCTCTCGACATCCGGCCCGACATTCCTTGATGACGATGCAGCCTTGTGAGCGCTGCAGCCAATCACAGGCTGCCGCGGCCTCTGCAGCCAATCACAGGCTGCAGAGGCCTCTGCAGCCAATCACAGGCTGCCGCGTCAGAAAAGGTCGGACTGGAGGAAGAAGAGGGACTCGTCAACAAGACAACGACCGGGTACGTATGAAATGCTTTTTATTTTATTTTTAATCAGCAGCCTCTTTTCTCTATCAGTGATTGATAGAGATAAGTGGCTCCCGATTTGTATAATGTTTTTGACCGGGTTCGGTCAAAACGGGTTCGGCCGAACCCGGTGAAGTTCGGATTCGCTGCGAACCGAACTTTACCGGAAGTTCGGACCGAAACCGGGTTCGGTTGTCCCGGTTCGCTCATCTCTATTCACAATATATGCAAGCATTTACAGAATGAGACCTCAGAATCTATAACATACTGTGATTTACGTGTATCTTCATAAAGCTAGCTAACAACACCTGCTGATGTATCCAGACTGAAAGTGATACATAGTGCAGAAAACAAACATAAAAAGTGAAACTTTACTTTGAAAGTGAAAAAAGTTATTACATACATATACAATATACTTTGAAGATACACAACATAAAACAATGGTTATACATATGAGACTTGTTTCAGGACTGAGCCTGTTTTGGCCTGGAGGATGAAGCCGATTTGTTCAAATCTGACGTGTTACTTTATGTGGTAATAACTTGGGAATGCTTTTACCTATCCAAGTGATTCTGAGATTGTTTTCTCGTGACATATTGTACTTTATGTTAGTGGAAAATTTGGTCCATAAATTCAGTGTTTATTTGTAAAAAAAAAACACCAAAATGTAGATAAAATGTGAAAAAATTTGCATTTTTCTTAATTTAAATGTATCTGCTTGTAAGACGCATAGTAATACCAAACAATATAGTTGCTAGTTTACATTTCCCATATGTCTACTTTATGTTTGCTTCATTTTTTGAACATCATTTTATTTTTCTAGGACATTACAAGGCTTAGAAATTTAGCAGCAATTTCTCAAATTTTCAAGAAAATTTCAAAAGCCTAGTTTTTTTAGGGACCCGTTAAGTTCTAAAGTGACTTTGAAAGCCTTATATATGAGAAATACCCCATTAATCACCCCATTTTAAAAACTGCGCCCCTCAAAGTATTCAAAACAGTATTCAGAAAGTTTCTTAACCCTTTAGGCATTTTACAGGAATTAAAGAAACGTAGAGGTGAAATTTACCAATTTGATTTTTGTTGCTGAAATTCATATGTAATAAAAAAAAATTCTGTAACACAGAAGATTTTACCAGAGAAATAATTATTGCCCAGATTCTGCAGTTTTTAGAAATATCCCACATGTAGCCCTAGTGTGCTAATGGACTGAAACCCAGGCCAAATAAACCCAACCAAAGAAGCACCTAGTGGATTTTGGGGCCTCCTTTTTTAGACTATATTTTAGGCACCATGTCAGGTTTGAAGAGGTCTTGTGGGGCCAAAACAGTCGAAACCCCCCAAATGTGACCCCATTTTGGAAACCACACCCCAAGGAATTTATCTAGGGGTATAGTTAGCATCTAGGACTCACAGGTTTTTTGCTAAATTTATTGGAATAAGTCTGTGAAAATAATTTTTTTTAATGTTTACAAGGAATAAAGGAGGCAAAGCCAGCATCATTTGTAAAGCAATTTCTCCCGATTACGGCAATACCCCATATGAGGTCATACACTGCTGTTTGGACACACGGCAGGGCTTAAAAGGGAAGGAGCACTATTTGGCTTTTGCTCAAATTTAGCTGGAATGGTTTTCAGGTGTCATGTCGCATTTGCAAAGCCCCTGCGGGACTAAAACAGTGGAAACACCCTCAAAGTTACCCCATTTTTTAAATTACACCATTTAACCCCTTCCCTCTTTAGCCACTTTTGACCTTCCTGACCGAGCCTCATTTTTCAAATTTGACATGTGTCACTTTATGTGGTAATAACTCCGGAATGCTTTCACCTATCCAAGCGATTCAGAGATTGTTTTCTCGTGACACATTAGACTTTAAGTTAATGGCAAAATTTGCTCGATATGTTCAGTATTTAGTTGTGAAAAACACCAAAATTTAGCGAAAAATTGCAAAAATTAGCATTTTTCTCAATTTAAATGTATCTGCTTGTAAGACAGGCAGTTATACCACACAAAATTGTTGCTAATTAACATCCCCCATATGTCTACTTTAGATTGGCATTGTTTTTTGAAAATCCTTTTATTTTTCTATGACATCACAAGGCTTAGAAATTTAGCAGCAATTTCTCAAATTTTCAAGAAAATTTCAAAAAGGCCATTTTTACAGGGGCCAGTTCAGTTGTGAAGTGGCTTTGAGGGCCTTATATATTAGAAACCCCAAAAAAGTCATCCCGTTTTAAAAACTTCACCCCTCAAAGTATTCAAAACAGCATTTAGAAAATGTCTTAACCCTTTACGCATTTCAGAGGAATTAAAGCAAAGTAGAGGTGAAATTTACAAATTTCATATTTTTTTGCAGAAATTAATTTTTAATACAATTTTTTTTATAACACAGAAGGTTTTATCAGAGAAATGCAACTCAATATTTGTTGCCCGGTTTCTGCAGTTTTAGGAAATATCCCACATGTGGCCGTAGCCTGCTACTGGACTGAAGCACCGACCTCCGAAGCAAAGGAACACCTAGTGGATTTTGGGGCCTTATTTTTGTTAGAATAAATTTTAGGCACCATGTCAGGTTTGAAGGGCTCTTGCGGTGCCAAAACAGTCAAAATCCCCCAAAAGTGACCCCATCTAGGAAACTACACACCTCAAGGAAATTATCTAGGAGTATAGTGAGAATTTTGACGGCACAAGTTCTTTACAGAAATTATTGGAACTAGGCCGTGAAAATTAAAATCGAAATTTTTTCAAAGAAAATGTAGGCTTAGCGATTTTTTTTCTCATTTCCACAAGGACTTAGGCTGGGTTCACACGACCTATTTTCAGGCGAAAACGAGTCGTATTATGCCTCGTTTTACGTCTGAAAATAGGGCTACAATACGTCAGCAAACATCTGCCCATTCATTTGAATGGGTTTGCCGACGTATTGTGCAGACGACCTGTAATTTACGCGTCCTCGTTTGACAGCTGTCAAACGACGACGCGTAAATGGACTGCCTCGGCAAAGTAGTACAGGGCACTTCTTTGCCACGTAATTTGAGCTGTTCTTCATTGAACTCAATGAAGCACAGCTCAAGATTTACGAGCGTCTCAGACGGCTCGCAAAATGCGAGGAGGAGCATTTACGTGTGAAACGAGGCAGCTGTTAACAGTCTGTCATTTCACACGTAAATGCCTCTCATCATGTGAACATACCCTAAAGGAGAAAAAGCACCATAAAATTTGTAAAGCAATTTCTCCCGAGTAAAACAATACCCCACATGTGGTAATAAACGGTTGTTTGGAGACACGGTGTGGCTGAGAAGGGAAAGAGCGCTATTTGGCTTTTGGAGCTCAAGTTTAGCAGGAATGGTTTGCAGAGGCCATGTCACATTTACAAAGCCCCTGAGGGGACAAAACAGTGGAAACCCACCACAAGTGACCCCATTTTGGAAACTACACCCATTGAGGAAATTATCTAGGGGTATAATGAGCGTTTTGACTCAACAGGATTTTTGCATAAATTATTGGAAGTAGGCCCTGAAAATGACAATCTAAATTTTTTCAAAGAAAATGTAGGTTTAGCTAATTTTTTCTCATTTCCACAAGGACTGAATGAGAAAAAGCTTTGTAAAATTTGTAAAGCAATTTCTCCCGAGTAAAACAATACCCCACATGTGGTAATAAACGGCTGTTTGGACACACGGCAGGGCTTCAAAGGGATGGAGTGCAATTTGGCTTTTGGAGATCACATTTAGCAGGAATGGTTTGCTGAGGCCTTGTCACATTTACGAAGTCCCTGAGGAGACAAAAGAGTGGAAACCCCCCACAAGTGACCCCATTTTGGAGACTACACCCATTGAGGAAATTATCTAGGGGTATAGTGAGCGATTTGACCCCACAGTTTTTTTGCAGAAATTATTGGAATTAGGCCCTGAAAATAAAAATCTACATTTTTTCAAAGAAAATGTAGGTTTAGCTTATTTTTTCTCATTTCCACAAGGACTGAAGGAGAAAAAGCACCACAAAATTTGTAAAGCAATTTCTCCCGAGTAAAACAATGCCCCACATGTCGTAATAAACGGCTGTTTGGAGACACGGCGTGGCTTAGAAGGGAAAGAGCGCTATTTGGCTTTTGGAGATCACATTGAGCAGGAATGGTTTGCGGAGGCCATATCGTATTTGCAAAGCCCCTTAGGGGACAAAACAATGAAAACGCCCAAAAAGTAACACCATTTAGGAAACTACACCTCTTGAGGAATTCATCTAGGGGCGTAGTGAGCATTTTGACCCAACAGATGTTTCATAGAATTTATTAGACTTGGGCAGTGAAAATAAAAACAATCCTTTTTCTTCAATAAGACGTAGCTTTAGCGAAAATTTTTTCATTTTCGCAACAAATAAAGGAAAAAAAAGAGCCCAACATTTGTAAAGCAAATTCTCCCAAGTACGACAAAACCCCATATGTGGTCATAAACTGCTGTTTGGGCACACAGCAGGGCTCAGAAGGGAAGGACCGCCATTTGGAGTGCAGATGTTGCTGGATTGGTTTCTGGACGCCTGTGGGCCCAAAACAGTGGAAACCCCCCAGAAGTGACCCAATTTTGGAAACTACACCCCTCAATGCATTTACCTAGTGGTGTAGTAAGCATTTTAACCCTGCAGGTGTTTTGTAGAAATTAGTGTGAACTCGATGTTGCAGAGTGAAAATGGGATTTTTTCCACAGATATGTGGACAATATGTGGTGCCCATCTTGTGCCACCATAACGAGACAGCTCTCTAATTATTATGCTGGGTTTCCTGGTTTTAGAAACACCCTACATGGGGCACTAATCTTTTGCCTGGACATTCGACCAGGCTCAGGAGTGAAAGCGTACCATGTCAAATTGAGACCTAATTTGGCGATTTACAAAGTATTGGTTCACAACTGCAGAGGCTCAGATGTGAAATAATAAAAAGAAACCCCTGAGAAGTGACCCCATTTGGAAACTACACCCCTCAAGGCATTTGTTAAGGGGTGTAGTGAGCATTTCACCCCACAGGTCTTTTCCATAAATGAATGCACTGCGGATGGTGCAAATTAAAAATTAATATTTTTCCCTAGATATGCCATTTCAGTGGCAAATATGTCGTGCCCAGCTTATGCCACTGGAGACACACACCCCAAAAAGGGTTCTCCCGTGTATGACGGTGCCATATATGTGGAAGTAAACTGCTGTTTGGGGACGCTGTAGGGTTCAGATGGGAGGAAACGCCATTTGGCTTTTGGAGAGCGGATTTTGCTTGGTAGTAGATTTGTTTGAGTATTGCTGGTGTTTCTGTTTATAATGTGGCGGTACATGTAAGCCGGGCGGAGTATATAAGGGGCATAGTCAGGTGGTATAATAATGGGGTAAAAAAAAACAATAGAATGATCCATAGATTTGTGTTACGCTGTGAAGCAATCCTTTCTGCACAGGCCGGTGTCGCACTGATATATGGCGTCCTTTATTATTCCCCTTTTGGTCCACACTCCGCGCCTTTGCAGTTTGGGGAATTTTGCTGGGAAGTGTTGTCCTGGTATAATACGGGCACAGGCGCTTCCAGCGGATATGTTTGGGCCCTCCCTTTCCTGGTTCCCTAATTTTAGGTCCTTGATAAATCGCCTCTTCAAACAGAAGAAATGTTCCCCTCGGGCACAACTGCATATTTTTTATTTCCTGACTTATTGGAGCCATAACTAATTTTATTTTTTCATAGACGTAGTGGTATGAGGGCTGTTTTTTGTGGGACGAGCTGTAATTATTATTGGTACCATTTTGGGGTACATGCGACTTTATGATTACCTTTAATCCTATTTTTTGGGAGGTCAGGTAAACAAAAAAAACGCAATTCTGGCATAGTTTTGTTTAGTTTTTTTTATACAGCGTTCACCATGCATTATAAACTACATGTTAACTTTATTCTGCGGGTCAGTACGATTCCGGCGATACCTAATTTATAGGACTTTTTTATGTTTTACAACTTTTTGCACAATAAGGGTATGTGCACACACACTAATTACGTCCGTAATTGACGGACGTATTTCGGCCGCAAGTACCGGACCGAACACAGTACAGGGAGCCGGGCTCCTAGCATCATACTTATGTACGATGCTAGGAGTCCCTGCCGCGCTGCAGGACAACTGTCTCGTACTGAAAACATGATTACAGTACGGGACAGTTGTCCTGCAGCGAGGCAGGGACTCCTATCATCGTACATAAATATGATGCTAGGAGCCCGGCTCCCTGCACTGTGTTCGGTCCAGGACTTGCGGCCGAAATACGTCCGTCAATTACGGACGTAATTAGTGTGTGTGCACATACCCTAAAACTACTTTTGTAAAAATAATGTATTTTTTCTGTCGCCAAGTTGTGAGAACCATAACTTTTTATTTTTTTTTGTCGACGGAGTTGTATGAGGGCTTGTTATTTGCGAGACAAGCTATAGTTTTTATAGGTACCATTTTTGGATACGTGTGACTTTTTGATCACTTTTTATTCCTATATTTATAGAGCAAAGTGACCAAAAAACAGAAACTCTGATATAGTTTTTTACAGGTTTTTTTTACGCTGTTCACCGCGTGCAATAAATAATATAATATTTTGATACCTCAGGTCGTTACAGTCGCGGCGATACCAAATACGTATTGTTTATTATTT